>NW_026897603.1:0-35865 GCF_033153095.1 Gastrolobium bilobum
AGAATTAAGCTAAAGCAAAGAAGAAAGGATTTGAGATAGTTCCCTGTTTTAGCCGGATATTCTGTGTGTACTCATGAAGTTCCTCCAGCTTACTCAATTGTGCTTACGTGAACCGCGTGTTCCCCATTCCCATATTTAAATGTTGTTGTCCTCAGCAACATATTTAAATCTACAAAGAAAACGCGTGAGAAATAAAAATAACTAGTCGCTCTCTTGTTGTTTGTTCCCTTTTCTTCACTTGTAAAATTCACTCAATGATAGCCATTAGTTTCAACACCTTCTCCTATATTTTTGTATTTTATTCTTTATTTAATTCAAAGTAAAAATAACTAAAATAGTGAAATTAAAATAAAACAGTAAAGTGTGGGTTTGCCTACCCATTAGCGCTTGTTTAACGTCATGAGCCTGACGTACCTGATCTACTTTCATGGTGGCTCAAAGCATGATCTTGGTGATGACCAAGCTCCATCATTCAGAAAGTGTGTCCTCCCATAGTGCTCTTGTGCATATAAGTGAGATGGAGTAGCCTCAAGAACTTTGAATTTGGTATTTATATGTTTTCCCTTGCTCCTCGGCTTTTCCATCTTAACTTTTGGCTTACTTTCTTGAGAAGACTCCTCATTGTGTTCTTCTTCTCCTTTCTTTTCACTAATAAAGTAGACTTGATCTTCCGGTTGAGCTACAGATGAGGGGACTTCTTTGTCAAAGAACTTGAAAGTTGCTTGCTCTCCGTCTACCCGTAAGATCAACTCGCCTTTAAGTACATCAATCAGTGCTCCTGAAGTTGCCAAGAAGGGTCTTCCAAAAATCATAGGAATTGTGGCATCTTCTTCAATGTCAAGGATGACAAAATCAACAGGAATGATGAATTTGTCTACCTTTACCAATATGTCCTCAATGATGTCATAAGCTTGCTTTGAAGAGCGGTCAGCCAATTGCACTATTGTCTTTGTGGGCTTCACTTCAGTAATCCTCAGCTTCTTCATCATGGAGAGTGGCATGACATTGATGTTAGCTCCAAGATCACATAAAACATTGTCCACCTCCACTTTGCCCCCTATAGTGCATAGAATGTTGAAGCTCCCTGGATCCTTGACTTTGGTGGGTAACTTCTTTTTTATGATAGCATTACATTCCTCCGTCCGATTCATCATCTCACATTCCTGCAACTTACGCTTCCTTGATAATAGATCCTTAATGAACCTTGCATAGTTGGGCATGTTCTCTAAAGCTTCAGCAAAAGAAATGTTGATCTGCAACCTCCTAAATATGTTTAGAAACTTTGAACACTGCTGCTTCTGAATATCTTTCTTTAATCTCTGAGGATAAGGGATTCGAGCATATGAGGAGAGATCCAATGGCTTGTTTTGTCTTTCAAGAGCTTTCTTCTTCTCCCACTTGAATAGTTTCTTTTCGGCTTTTTCAGGATTTCTTTTGTCAACTTCAATTGTATCCTTTGTCTTTTCTTCCTTCTCTTCTTCAACTTATGCTTCTCCATCCTTCTTCTTTTCTTCGGGCTGCTCCTCTATAGGCTGAATCACTGTCCCACTCCTAGTGGTGATAGCATTGCAATGCTCCCTTGGATTGATAACTGTGTTGCTTGGAAAAGTACCCTGAGCTCTCTCAGAAAATTGCTTTGACAATTGGCCAATCTGAATTTCCAGATTTCTTATGGAAGCTTCTTGATTCCGGTGTGCTGCTCTAGTCTCTTGCATGAAAGAAGATGTGTCCTCTCTGAAAGCATTTGCACCTTAAATATAATCAGAAGTGGTCTTGCATAGCTGTGCAAAAGCTTTCTCCCACACAGAAGTGTTACTTTGTTGTGGGGTATGTGGTTGCACTGGAAGGGGAGGATTGAGTTGATGGTTGGATTTGTGACTCAACCTTGGATGTTGATTCTGATTCTTCTGATCATACCAGAGTCCATTGGCCTCCGCTGGTGGCTTTTCAGTTGTTCTCATGTAGTCACAATCTTCAGTTGCATGAGCCTCTGCACAAATACCACATTTAATTTGAGAATTACTAACAGAAGAAATTTGAAAAAGATTAAATTGCTTAGTAAGAGCATCTAATTGTTCTTGTTGTTTCTTGTGCATTTGCAGCATTTGTTCATTTTGGGCTAAGATTGCATCATAGCCGTCGAGCTTCATAATTCCTGCTCTCCTTTGTGCAACTGGGGCATTGTCAAATTCTTGAGAAGCTAAGGATTCCAACAATTCTAGCGCTTCCTCTGGAGTTTTTGTCTTCAGGGAGCCTCCTGCAGCAGCATTTACCAGTGTTCTTGTGTTGGGCGTCATCCCTTGAAAAAAAATTCTTGCTTTCTCCCATGCTTCGATTCCATGTTGAGGACACTTTCGGAGCAATCCTTTGAATCTTTCCCATGCTTCGTACAAGGATTCACTTTCTTTTTGTTCAAAAGCAGTAATTTCTGCTTTGAGCCTTGCCATCTTTGAAGCTAAGAAGAATCTGGCCAAGAACTTTCTTGCTAAGTCATCCCAACTGGTTATGCTTCCTTCAGGTTGAGACTGCAGCCAAGCTCTTGCATCATCCTTCAATGAGCATGGAAATAGTCTGAGCAAGATAGCGTCACGAGAAACTCCATTCACTTTTAATGTATCACAGTAAAGTAGGAAATCATCAAGATGACTATAGGGGTTCTCTGTGCTTCCTCCAGTGAACTGATCTTTTTGAATCAGTTGTAGCAGCGCCGACTTCAGCTCGAAGTTGTTAGCTTCTATGGCCGGTCTAACAATGCTCGCCATCTGCGGAACTCGGGCTGGAGTCATATAATCCCCCAAAGTCCTTGGAGTGAGTTGGTTGTTTTCTGCCATCGGTTCCTCCTTAGGTTCCGTCGAACTTGATGCTTCTTCTTCTTTTGCTTTTCTTTCTTTTGCGTCCTTTCTAAGTTTCCTTTTTGTCTTTTCTATCTCAGGGTCAAACTGCAAAATTCGCGGGTTAAGTAATATGCAGAAACTAAAATTGAAAAGATGTGCAGAAAAATAGAAAAAGACAAAACAGAAAAATAATAAAAATAAACAAAGAATGCAGAAAAAATAAATATGCAGAAAATTGATGCATAATTTTTAGGTAGAAAAATATTTTTGAAGAATGTTAAATTGCAGAAAATTTAAACGTCCAATCTAAAAGTTAATTAGTTACTTCTAATGTTCAAGAATTCGATCCCCGGCAACGACGCCAAAAACTTGTTGCGACTCGGCAAGTGCATCGGTTGTAAAGTAATAAAGTGTACCGGAGTACGAGATGGTTCCCACGAGAATCAGAATCTTCAAGCACTAGTTCGCTAATTGCGTTTTAGTTGGACAATCAAAAGTTGGAATTGAGAGAATTGTAATTGAAGAACTTAAAATTAAAAACAAGTAATAACATTAAAATTCATAATTAAAAAGAACGATTGAAAAGATAATGATTGATTAAAGAATTAAAAAAAACAAGCGTAGTTAAGGTTTCGACTTCCCACAATCTCCTTAATATGTTATGAATTAAACAGTCAAGAATTTGTTTCTTAATATATTGCGAATCAATTCTTTCTAAGTTAATTACGGCTCAATTCTTTTTTACGATAAATCTATGTAATCTTGAAAGAACTCTAGTTCCCCGATTATTCCCCAATAAAATATGCCTTAAGATCAAGAATTCCAAGATTGCATAATTACCCTATGTCTATCCCTAGATCACAAGGATTATGATAAATTATCAAATCAGGGTTCATGCACCAACATCCATATTGTCATACAATTCCCCAAAATCATTCTATAAGGAGCAAACTCATAGAAAGCAATAAAGACGGATAATTTATTCAATTATAAAAAGAACAGGATTCAGATACAATTTAATTCATAAACATAAAGATTCAATTGGGTTCCATCTACCCTTAATTACATAAAAATCTAGCCTAGCATACTGAATTCAAAAACAATAGTAAAAAAAAAGAACCCCAAGCCTCCATTGGTGTGATGTTGACTTGGTTCCTCAGTGTTCCAGCGCTCCGCGATAGGATTCCTCCTTTAGATCTTTGTGTAATTCTCTGGATTGGTGAATTGGTGAATCGGTCTTGACCCCAAGCTCCTTATTTATAACCACTTGGACTTGTATCCGTTATTAAATCTCCCAACGAATCCATATCAGATTTGTAGTTGATTTCACAATTGTTTCCTCTTTGCAATTAAATCTTGAAGATTGGTTGACGAATTTGAGCTTTGAATCTTTGTTGTATCTTCCGACGGATCTTTTGAATCTTTGAATCAATTAATAAATATGTTTCCGCTTAAATCTCAGATATCGCAATCTGTATCTTTTGGCAAATCTTAATTGAATCTTTGGGATTATTGGTTCGTACATGGACGTTTTAGCGTGTTGTTTGTGCGCTAAAACATTCTCACAGTGTATTCTTGTCTGCCTCTAGGCGTTTTGGCGTGCTTCTGAGCGCCAAAACATCCTCTTCGAAGGATTTTTGGTTGCTTCTTGAGCGTTTTGGCGTGATTCTTACCACCAAAACGCTATCTTCCAGGGAATTATGGTTGTTTTCTTCCTTTTGTGCGTTTAAATGTGCTTCCTGGACGCCAAAACATCTCCAGCTGGTACACACTTGAAATCTTGCTTCCTTGAGGTTTCAACTCAACTTGATGTCTTCTTTTGGTTCCAAGAGGCCATAATAGGTGTCAAAAATCCCTTGAAATAAGAATTATGACAACATGTTAGCAAGATATTCAATTAGTGAGACTTTGCGGTATAAAACCCTAATTTCCATGCAATTCATGATAGATTTCAAGTATAATTAAGCCTAAAACCATGGTAAACCAAGGGTTTATCACAAACCACTCCACCAATCACTCTCAAATATGTATACGGAAAACTAGACACCTCAAGCTTCAATTTGACATATCATGCACCTAATTTGATCAAGAAACGAAGCGGGAATAATTTTTCCAAAAATCGACAGTGACAGCCCCCATGTGCAGGGGATTTTGGGCAGTCTGTGTTCCATGGCTTCTACAAGGCAGCGTGCTACTCCTATGGATCTCAAATTATGACACAAGTTAGTTGCATCCCAAGCTTTACAATGGTGTATGAAACGTCCCTATTGGACTTTTGAGGAGGGAGATATGCTCTCCCAAAGTTCACTCAAAATCTGCCATTTTGTAGAAATTTCGCCAGAGTCTCTTTTTTTTCCAACATATCCCACTTTTAAAAGTGTTATCTTTCCTCAAATTGTACCTAATAAACATGGGTGGCACTCAAGGACCAGAAATGCCTTGGTGTTCTTACAACCCTTAACAATTTACATCAGATAGCTTATTTTACAACTAATCAATTACATTATCAAATCTTAAACCATTTCAATCACATTAATTCCTTTGCATGCATTCTTTTGACATAAAACATAAATCATATCCTAGAATAGGCCTATTGCTCTTTCATCATATATCATGCTTCAATATTACACAAGGTCTCAATATTAGAAATTGCAATTACAATCCTCCAATTACAAATATTACAATAACCTCAAATAAAGCATAACCCATATACAACATAATACTTCCAAAATAAATATGGTAAATCATCAACTAAACTTAGACAAAATGCGACATGAACAAAGAGGGCAATATGAATCCTAGATCACATACAATGTTCATGTCCTAAGTCTAGCCTAGGCCCAATGGCCAAAAAATGCAAAATAGACTCAAGCTACCATGCTTATCCTACAGGCCTCTTGCCCGCTACTCCTGAGCCACTGCCACTACCTGAAATAAGGTCCCCAAAACAGGGTGAGATATACGGATATATCTCACTAACCCAGAGGTTCTGGAGATTACTTCGCCCAATGGCTCACTCAGATGCATATCAATAATATACTACAACATTCAAAATGGGATAAAGCAAGGGATTTAGTAAAATAGGGAAGCATAGGGAATAAAATACGATGAAGCTGGAATGGTCGATGCCAATACCACACAACATTCGGCCTATTGGCCTCGGCATATAGCCTACGGGTTCTCCTCCAAGGAAGTGTTCGCAGAACATCAACCAAGGCACCCTTCATCCATATACACCCGAGGCTTTCCTAGTGTGCTCCTCAATGGATGACACACCATGACCCCAGGTCAACTGGAACTCCCTCATGGAGACCTATCCAGTGGAAGTCCGTAATGCCCGAAGGCAACAGTTTACTGGCCAGAGACATGGTACATACTATGTACCACTAAACTAACAATAATGCATGAACATGTTATACCATATTACCAACATACACCTCCAACCACTACCCTCAAGGGGCATGGTGGAGCACACACGGGGATCAAACCCCAGTACCAAGGGATTACTTGATGGAAGCCCCCTCTCTAGATAGCTCCAAAGCAACACACAACCAAGCTTGATCCAACAAGAAATGCCTACACATAGGTCATTCCCATTTCAATTATAATCACATAACCACATCAACTTGATTACTCAAGCATTAATGAATTTTTACATAATTACTCACCACAATCCTTTTGGTCAAGGACCAAAGGCAACCCACCAAGCTCACTATTCCAAGTTCACGTCTGTGGGAGGCAACCTACAATGATCACACAAGGATCATCAACACCATGGTGCAAATAAGTCAAAACACAAAGCACCATACTCTCACCCACACATACATAGGTTCGGCCAAATGGCCCAAAATACCTAGCCATATTCTTAATTTTATTTCAAGCTTCCTAAGCTTTCCACAACATCGTTTCAAGTCCTTAATCTCATTCAATTACCCCTCAACACCATTTTCCCCAATATCCTCCTTTAGGCCAATTCCTACACTTGTACATATCCAATGATTCCACTCCCAATTCACATGCATCAAACCAACATACAACCCATTTAAACACAATTCACAACCACACAACACCAATTACATGATTTTTACATCATCATTTCCTTACTTCCCTTCAATGACCGAAATCAACAAGCATGCATACCAAATGATTTCTAATTCATTTCAACACTTCAACACATCATACAATCCTATAATTAACTCATACAAATACTCCACAACTTAATTACACAATCCCACAACATATCCATTTTACAAAGTCTTGAATTCCCAACTCAAAATTTTCCTATGTTATCAACTTTTTCACCAATAAATTTTATGAGTTCAACCACTATAAAACATCATTCTTGTTAGTATATGGATGTCCTAGAGACAATCTTTTGATTAGATTAGGACATATGTAGACCTTTTTATATTGTTGCAAATAAATAAAAGCCCTCTTTATCCTGTTTCATATTTAGTCTCGATATTATTGTTAGTATATTATGAATAAACTGGATAAACCCCTTGGAATAAAATAAGTATCTCTTAAGTATCTGTGATAAGATCACGATCATGAGGATTTAAGGATACCGGATGTTTATTCTTAATTTTATGTTCCTTGTCTAGAGACACTGAGAATGGGGATCAGTGATCTCAGGTAAGACTAGCACGACTTATCTACTTGTATTCGGATGCAAGGTAAAGACCTCATGAGCTACAGATATGGAGATGTCTTAGCTAAAGTCGTGGGTGGACCTATAAGGGTATAGCTCGCACTGAACAGATCCACAAAGAGACTCTATGAGAAAATTTCACAGAGAGTATCATTAGAGTAGTCTCTTTACATTTGGGTATGTCTTTCCTTAGACCAGAAGTTATTACCTAGACTCTGTTCTAGAAGGCAAGCTTTGACTGTATACCTCGTCTGCCTAAAACATGGAGACTCATACGTATACTATTGGGCTTGTCCTGAAAGAGCACAAGGCTAGGGTGATAAGCTGAAGGAATTCGTCAAATCTCTGTTAGAGATTAGGTTATCTGTAAACCGGAGAAATCGAGATGACATTTATAGGGACTCGGGAATCTATGCATAGTAAAAGAGATCATGAGATGATCTGCCTTTAGTGTCAGTAAATTGAAGATTCCCTATTTCGAATAAAGCTTACCCTAAACTGCAAGGGTTGATACGTTTCCTTACCCTAGGTTTAATGGGAAGGTAACCGAGACGAAAAGAGATACATACGGAAACCAAATATGTGTATTAGGATGATCAAGTCATTAATCTAACTGGCTCTGGGGCAACAAAGCATTGCTAGTGCTCTGTGTTGTCATTAGATAAGTTGTGGGCTTGTTGAGCCCAAGCCTATTTATGTCAGTAGCTATGTTGGGCCTAATGGGTCACACACTAACACCTTATTGTCATGATGATATAGCATTAAAGGTATTGGGCCTAATAATGGTAGTTAGCCCAAGATGAAGTTTGGAAGCCCACCTAAGAGGGAGAGGGCACACGGTATGGTTAATGGGCTTGGATGGTCCAAGACATTACTAATTAATTTAATTGGTTAAATTAATTATCAAATATTTAAATTTTGAATTTTGAATTTGAATTTTGAATTTGAATTTTGAAATTCGAATTTTGAATTTGAATTTTGAATTTTGAATTTTGAATTTTGAATTTTGAATTTGAATTTTGAAATTTGAATTTTGAATTTGAAATTTGAATTTTGAATTTGAATTTGAATTTTAAATTTGAATTTTGAATTTGAATTTAGAATTTAAATGTTTGAACGTTTGAATTTAAATGGTTGAATTCGAATTTGAATTGGCTATGAAAAGTTGTTTCATAACAAAAGGATAAGATGAGATCTTGTTGGAACAAATCCCTTGTATCAAGAGAAGATCTATGGAGATCTCCAAGGGCTGATTTGGGGCGCCACTTTGGATGGATGATGAGTGTCATCTAGTCAACCAAACAAGTTCCAATCAGATTTGGTTGGTTGAGAGAATCAGTGAGTGAGTTGGTTCAAATTTAAATGCAACTGCTCAACGAATCTGGACCCCTTTTGGGGCTGAATAGGGGCGCATAATGGCTGGCCATTGGATCAGAATTTTGACTAGGTAGAGACCTAGTCTCATGAGGATTCAAAGGTAAGTTGTTGGGAGTTTTGAATTGCAAACAACTCCACCTTTCTCTCTTCTCTTGTGCGCCACCTACATCATAGATTTAAGTGAAAAATCTGATTTGATTAATTAACTCTCTCACTCTCTTGTGCGCATACAGGGGTAAGTTCTCCTTAACGTTTTCAAAAGGACCTAGCCAATTCTACTCTAATCCACTCCAACTCTTGTGAAGTTTTCATGCTGAAGACTTCACTCTTCTAAACACATTTACCTAGCCTCCTTCTTCACCTATTGAGCGCATAGCAAGCCTCTTTGTGGTGGTCAATTGGTGGCTTGACAAGAAGAGTTCTTGCATCTTGACGTGGGTGGTGTGGATCAACGTTAGAGGGTTTGAACCCTTCAAACCTAATACTAATCGTCTTGGAGTTTTGAACTCACAAACAAAGGTAACATTATACTGTCATAAAGTATGATTCTTGATTGCATGTGTGATTCCGCATAAGCAAAATTTTGTTTTTCCCTCTCACATGCTACGGCCTTCAAGGCCAGTTACTTTCAATTCTAAGACACTTTTATCTATTACACATTTTTAATTTGAGGTCCCCAACCCCATCAATTACACATGCAAGCTCTAGGGTTCATGAAATTAAATCCAATGAATCAACCAATTAAAAGTGTGAAAACTTACCCACAATCAAGGCCTAGGACTCCTCCACACAATACCCAAGCAATGGAGGATCAATCAACTCCAAGAACATCAAAATCTTCATCAAAACTGTCACTTTTTTGGCCAATGATCTCTCTCTACAATGATCCCCATGCGAAACTAAGGGTAGCAATGTGTTCATCTCAAGATTTTACACAAATTTGACTTTGGAATCACTCAAATCCATGCCCTAGAACTCAAGTTATGTTGGTTTGAAGTTTTCAAGCTTTTTTTTTTTCACTTAACAATGGAGGGCCACGAAATTTGCAAGGAGGAAAGAGGAAGATGATCCAAAAATCTGATTTTTCACAGGAGCTTATAAGTCACTTAAGTGGGGGTGGACCCCACAAGTGCCACCTCACTTAAATTCACTTAATTACACTTAAACTCACTAATCACCAACTAATTCATGAACTATCCATTAAATCAAAAATTTAACATTCAACAAATTCCCTTAATTACGCTTGAACATATGAATCCGGAGTTTTCCGATCATTCGATGAAATCACAGTTTTAATCTGATATGTGCACAGTTGGCACGTTTCCCCAAAAATTCTAATTTTCATCAAATTTCATCAATAATCACAATTCTTAGTCCTATGTACCTTTTCCAACTTATTTTCAAACCTAGAGCTCAAATTTCACTTAGCACATTTTTCGGTGCAACTGTATCGCTGTGTTTTTACCCGATAAAAACACTATTCATCAAATTTTCAGAAACTTACCTAACCACTCAATTTTTCGTTCTGAATCCAATTCCAGGGTTAGTTTTCCCATTTGAGATCTTCTACTAATATTTTACTATTTTGGGTTACGTGTTTGGCAATTTACCGTTTTACCCTTTTTACGTATTCTGTCTCCAAATTCAGAATTTTCACTAATCTTACCCTTTAATTCATATTTTAAATATAATCATACGATTTAGAATTACGAGGTGTTATAGTGAGTATAGGAGTTGTCTATGCCACTATTAAATAATTTGATGTTATTATTTGAAGACACGTGTCTGTATACACCTAGATATTTGGATGTTGTCGTGACTACTTGATGTAGGTTTATGACCAGTATTATTATCTATTTGAGATAGGGAATTTATGCGTTATTTGTTTATGTGTGTATGTCGTTATTGTAATACATAAGGTTATTAAAGATAAAAAGGAAAAAGTTAAGTCACATAATGAACTAAGGACTATTAGTAATATGATTAATTAGCTTTCAGATTTATTTAAGTTGCGCCTAGAACCATTATATGTTTAATACACCGGGCGCACACTGTAACACCACGTGTATACCCCGTTTGTTAACATGCCATCGTATTAAGCCACGCTTAATTAAAAATGCGGAATATTCTTTTCTTTTCAATTATGACGTCATTATCATAACCAAGTTGAATTACTTAATTCATTTCCAAAACATTGCATGTATGTAAATTGCAAATAAACATCTAACTGGAATACCTCAATATATAAGTTAACAGTGAGTATCTAAAAATCACGGGACTACAACACGTATCCCGGACAATATCCTGATACATTATTACAACTCACATCTAAACTAAGGCAAAGTCAAACAATGTGGCATGGACAATCCTCATGCTCACCAAATAAGGCAACAAAGCCCAACATAGTCTCCACAGCAGCAACAATAATCATAGCAAGCTAATAACACAAAGCAACAAGCATAATCCAGCATTAAGACATATCATCCTATAAACAGCAATATCAGCTAAGCTCTGGCCTCCTACCGCTAGAGGTCTCAACCCCCGTATTACCTGAACCTGAAATAAGCTCCCCAAACATGGGGTGAGATCTCTAAACATAAGTCTTAGTAAGACAAGGGGCCCTCAAGGATCTTCCACCCCAAGCTCACTTACACGTGCAATATAAATTCAAAAGCAAGTATATGATATAAGTTCCAAAGTCAGTGTAATGCAACAGATAACCATGTCATGTGTGTCAAGATATTCTACTGGCCAGAGAAATGCAGGATATACGTCTATTTCCTACAATCAGTGCAAGACACCACTTACACCTACCCACGGGATCACCATCTTGTATGACGCCACATACTCAGGTTTTTCGTCTAGATGGAATAACACATGCATATTATAAGGCCCTTACACTTAACAGTTCAAAAGCATTCCAAATCATCAAAGCATGAAAACACATCATGCATATAAACCATTCCCCCATAGGATATGATGGAACCACGCAATGGCTAAACCGAGGACACGAAAGCTTACCTTTCAAGCTAGCTATCCAAACCAAGAATCCAACCAAGCTCAAAGTCCACACACAGCACAATCACAATCTGTTTTGGACCAACAATCATATCAATATTCAGACATACAGGCATAAGACATAAAGACAACGCTTTTCCTTTACGTTTCATGTCTTTAGGCTTCTCAAAGCCATAAGCCCTTAATCACTAAGATTCTCACTTAGTTTAATTAATACAGAAGTCCTCATTGACTAATCATGGATCCATAAACCCAAAATAGCATTCTGTATGAACAGTGAATCGGTATTAACTTGTGGTAGGTAATGAATAAGATGGATCTAGTTGCACTTGTTGATAACCGGAATTATTCTCTTGACTTAAACTGTTTGTGTGCTCAAACTTCTATATATGAACCAATATGAATCTTCTTTTACCTTCTGATATTGGAAACTGTTAAGTAATTATGAATATGCCTAGAGTCAGTTATTAGTTAGAACTTCTTGCATGCTTGCATAGCTCTTGGGCACCTAACATAAAGGCTGAGTATACGAAATAAAAGTTGAATTTAATGTGAACACCCTGATGTTGTTTAATTACTAGTTAACAGGCAGGATATTAAATCTTTAACTTAAATATGCTGTTGTAAATCACATGCTTAAAGGTTTTATATCTGCTTTGTGTGCATCATGATATATTAGTATTATTTTAAGATGTTCCTGTCGACTAGATGCATGCTGCTTGTAATGATGAGATTGATTTTCAGTTAAGTGAGTTTTGGATTTGGTGTTTTCCTGCAAGAGGTTTTGTGTTGTGTTTGTGTCCTGTCATTATAAATAGCAATTCAATTACAATTAGAAACCTTGAATGAAATTATTGTGAACCTGAACTTCGAAAGCCTGGTCTGTTTTGATGGGTCAAGTTTGATAGTTGTCTCAAGATTGCAATATGTGTCATTGTTTGGAAAGTTCATATCATGGTAAATGGATCCTCTGATCAGTGAAGTCAATTACATCGAAGGTACCTAGGACAACGGGAAGCTCGAGGAAGTTTCCTCATGTGGGTGTTTTGACGAACTGTATGAGAGGTACCACTTAACATGATATGTATGAATAATAGGATAGAAGTTTTTTGGGATTTTATGAAGATTCCTCTCGATTGAAATTTGGATTGTGATATGTACTGTTTTACTTGCTTGACTTCTTGAAGGTTTATACATATAAAATTCTGCCTGTGATGTTATTAAGTGAGGTAGAACTTTTCTTTATACATGGAATACTACTTCCTAAAGAATCTCTTTATTTAGGCCATTGACTTGTTAACCACATCGTTATATGAAAATATTTATATTCTTGACCAGTGAGTAGTAGAACGGTGTGACATCAAGAGTGAGTGTTGATGTAGGGATTTTGATGAGTCATCTGCTTATTGTTATACTCTATTTCAAAGGTGAAATCTGTTGTAGTAACCGGATTGTTGTGGAGTGACTTGTAGATGCATAGCTGGATGTAACATAACGTAGTATACGAACGAGATAGTGTTAGACACTTGAACTAAGTAGCCTTTGGGACGGTAGGACAAAGTTTGGGGACAAACTTCAAAATAAGGTGGGGAGAGTGTAACATCCCGCGTAATTAGAGAAAATACATAAGATACAATAAGGCATGAGAATGCATATGAGAGAATTTGAATTACATGTAATATTCCCTTGGTCTTCGAATTATATAGCTATTAAAGTGGAATTAATTCTGAGAAGAGAATTTATTGAATTACAATAGTAGGTGAGTACCTATTAGATATGTGAAACCTTAGTTGGAAGATATAGAAATAAATTAATAAAAACATATTGATAGATTAAAATATTTGAAAGGGCTTGGGGAATTATAAATTAGTAAGTTAGATTATAAGTTAGTAGACTAATGGACTAGGATATTTTGTGGACTCAAGTCCATGAGAGGGCCGAAGCCTTGGGGCTTTAAGAGGTGCATTTGGTTCAGCCCAATGGTTCATTTTATCATAACCTAATCCTAAATAATACAACAAGTCAGCCTTGATTGGCTAAAAATCTCCACATGGCAAAACCTCATCCACTTTTGTAGTCCCTCTATGCGCATAGGATGAATAAAAATTCTGGTTGCTTGTAATCTTAGATAACCTCAAGCCAGCCTTGTTAATTGTGTACCCAATGAACGAAAAGTAAGTCAGCCACCCTATGCATGCCCTCCATATGTCAATCTTGATCTCCTCCACTTCTATGCATGTGCGCCACCTAGTCCCCTTTAGCATTGCATAAAGAACACTTGGCAAATCCTATCTTGGTCCATCTCCCTTTTGTACGCCTAGGATGTGTAGGAAATCCTAAATTGTTTGCTACTTTATCCAAACCAAATCAGCCAATGCATGGTTTATAGGTGTCAAACAAAGTCTCTTCCACCCTCTTGCATGCATGACACCTACCCTTCTATTCTTTGCATGTGTGACACTTGGATTCCCTCCTCTATCTCACGGCCAAGCATCTCCCTAATTAAGACTTCACTTTCTTATTATCTCAAACAAATAATCGCACCTCATATGTCCGTGAATCACAAAAGAAAAAGAAAGTCTACTCATCATCCTCACCCCTTTACACATCACTAAGAAGAGAACAGAAAAACAATGGTGCACATTCTAAGAAAAAGCTAGAAAACCCAGCCTACTCCCCACTCCCTCAAAACCGCGAGCTTAACAAGGGAAAGAACCATGACCTAACTTCTAATCCCTCTTTCCTTGATCAGTCGTAGACCACATCAAAGGAGATTGAGAACAAGCTCAACCATTTTTCCCCATTCCACTGGTTCGGCCAAGACACCCATCAAGGAGGTGAGGTGTTCCTTCGGGTTTTCTTGTTCACTTGTTCTTGGATCGGTTCTGAGTAAAATTTCCCTTGCATGCGTTTGATTCAGCTGTGGTCGAAGCCTTCCCTTCCTTGCATGTAATTAGAACCGGTCTCTTGGAGCATAGGAGTAGTGTTAGGGCTGCTCCTTGCCTGATGATGGTCTAGGGTGCGCTTATGAACATGTAAGTTGTGTTTAGAATCTTCTTCTCCTTTCCACATTGTTCGGCTGACATGTAGCTAATAGGGAATAAAATTCTGTTTTGATGAGTCTTGGTATGAACTAAACTCCATTTAAATTATTTAGACAGCATGATAATAGGCTTCTCTTTTGCGCACCTTGAATAGAGAAATAGGAATTTTATGAATAAAATCTTGTATAATTTTTGTTATAACCGAATCTGCCTTGGTTGGGAACATTAGAAATTCACGCTGTTTAGCGTTGGTAAAGCTTAAATTAAAGTTAGAATATCTTTGGGAAAATAGCAGTGGTGGCCGAATGGGTGCATGAACCCTTAAGCTTGGAAACTCATTGGTAATTTATAAGTAATTGCTTAGAACGTATTCTGATTGGATTGCACTTATATATATATATATATATATATATATATATATATATATATAGGTGCGCATATTTTGTGAGACTTGGGACCATTTTAGCTGCTGCCTGGTAAATTAATTGTGACAAGCAAGGTAAGTGTTAGGTGGTATTACCTAATGTGACTATTAACTAGTGTATGAAGTTGTGAATTGTTGCTCACATGTGCCTAATGATTATCCTGCTATTTATGATGAAAATATTCTGCCTATGGAAATGTTATAATGGTAACTCTGTTATGAAAAGAAATGATGGCGTGGCAGTATGGCATCAAAAGTACATGAAGGATATGTTATGATAATGATGATATAAGCATGCACTTTACATCATACCGCATCTGTTTTTCTGCTTTGTGTGTGACAGCATAGCATGGCATGCATGCACAGGATTCATGTTAGCCTTGAAATTTAGAATAGTTATATACAGGACCATGTGTATGAGCACACATCATATAGGCATCCCTTCGGTACCAGGGTATGGGACACTTGGCTTCCGTCCGCATAGGCCACAGTTGGAATTCACCTTTGAGGGAGCCATTATGGAATATCCACTGTGATGGTGCACGCACGACGGTGCTATGAGCGCAATGAAGGCGTTATATACGCATTATGATGAATATGGCATTATATACGCACTATGAAATGTTAGTACGCGCACGAAGGTGCTATGAGCGTAATGATGGCGTTATATGCGCACTATGATATGTAACGGAAAATGAAATGTTGATGTGACTGTTTATGATTTTGTGCCTAGGTAGTACTGTTGAATTACTGGTTTTGTTGCCACACTACTGGAATTTTTCTCACCCCTTTTGGGGCTGCTATTTTTACAAAATGGCAGGAGGACGGAAGAGCATTGGAAGACATGATTATATGGATATGTGTTGTTATGTGCTGCTGTATGGACTATTGCTGTTGCTGTTTATTTGATGGATGACTGTATTAAATTGAGTAGTTTGGATTACTGTTGAATTATGATTTTATTACTGTTTTAAGACTTTTGTGATCAGCAAGTATTTTGAAAACAAATTCCTGAAACGTTTTGCGAAAATAATTTCTGAGGTTTTTGAATGCTGATTTTCTAAACAGATTTAACGAGCACTTTACGGGTTATATTTAGTGGGGCTACAGACCTCCGATTCGCTTATAAGCCCCACGTGTCTATTTTCAGATCATGTAAACGTTACAATGGAATTTTGAAAACTGGATTTTATACAAATTTTGCAAGACAGCAACGTCTGCCAGGAAAATAATAATTTCAGCAAGTTAAGAATTTTGAAAGTATACTCTGATTTTTGTAAGTAATCTGATTTCAACTGTGTTTTAATTAGGAACGTCAAAATGATTTTTCAGTACATAAAATTGTGACGAACGAACTCTAATTCCGCTTAGCAAACAACTCTCCTGGATGCATATAAGGGAGGGTGTTACACGGATATTTCGTGACAGAATGCAGTTTCTGCTTTTCGCGAGATATCACTTCAAAGGTTCCATTTTTAACACTTCTAAACGTTAAAGCATGCATTTTTACTCTCTTTTAAGTTCAAATACAGGTTGGTTACTTGTGGAAGATTTAGTTACGATTAGAAAAGAAATCAACTTTCTATTAACATGCCAAGACTAACCTTTACCCATTAAAACTCATGATCAAAGGTTGAACAACTTACCCAAGGCTCAAAACAGAGCAAGGTTGCTCTTGGAGCTCCCCAACAGCTCCTCAAGTCTGACTTCACAAGGTGCACGAAAATGGCACACAAAGATAGGTCCTTTCTTTACAAAGGAAGCTTCTTGGAGCTCCACAAGCCAAGAGGATAACCCCCACAACCCAACACAAGAACTCAGCCCCCCAAAGACTACCAACACAGAAACTAAACTCAAAAAAGAAGCATCTTTTACTCTCCCAAGGCCCAAGCACACTCACACTAGGAGGTTTGGTGAAGAAACCAAGAGGAAAGGTGGCATCTTGGCTCACAAAGATGGAGAGGAAGGTGGCAAGGGGTGGCTAACTACAAAGGCTCCAGCAAATGCTACGTAGAGGTGCAAATGTTAGACCTAGGATCATGTGCCACTCTTATATATAGCCACTTAAGTCTTAATCGCACCGTATTAGCGCTAATAGCTACGCTTAGCATTTTAATCCCAAACTTAGGATTCTGAACCTACTCATTTTTCTAAGATTTATCATATTTTTATTTTAATTTTCGCAGCACTTTTTCGGTACGCGCTTTTCCATAGCCAGTATCAGTTCTGGCACCTGTTCTCATTATTTTAACTTGAAACTCGTTTTACAAGTCCTATATATTATTCTAGTGACATAACACACTTTTCATAATTTTCCGGGATAATTCATCGGTACGCATTTATACCGAGTAGCAGAACCGGTATCTGCACTTTTCATCAGAAAAGCGACTTTCAGCATTATTAATCACTTACCATAATTATTCAAGCATTGTCATAATTATTAGGGTCAATTAGTGTAACCCTCCCGTGTATGCATCCAAGAGAGTCGTTTGCTAATCGTTATTGGAGTTGCGGAATTTTGTGAAGAAGCTTTTTCTTTAAAAATCTTTGAGGAAATGTAGTGGAAAGCTGAATCTAAGGAAAATTTTGATGGACAGAACTTAAAATGTGTTGCTGATGAAAACGGTGAAAATTTAAGAAAAACTGTATTCCTTTAAATATTGATATAAAATCGAGCTTTCAAAATCTGTTGGCACAATTGTTATAATCTGGAAGTAGACGCTTGGGGCTTCGCATGCATATAAAATAATAGAGAATCGGAGGTCGTTTACTATACTAAATATAACTTTTAAAGTGCTCGCATGGCTGTCAAAAATTCAGCACTTAATTAAACGTAATAAATTGTTTTCGCAAAATGTTTTTTTTTTTAATTTTCCCTAACATACTTGCTGCTCAAAAAGTCTTCAACATGCAGTAAAATCATAGTTCCAACAATCATCCAGGCATACCAAAATATCCAAAATAGTACAGTCATCCATAAATAAACAGCAACAGCAAAAGTTCAAGCAGCAAATAGCTATGTCTTCATATGCTCTTCCGTCCTCCTGCCATTTTGTAAAAATAGCAGCCCCAAAGGGGTGAGAATAATCACAGTAGTGTGGCAATAAAACCAATAATGCAACAGTATTAAACTAGGCACAAAATTATAAAACAGTCGCATCAACATTGACTTCATTTCTTGATAAACAACATCATCATATATCATAGTGCGTATATAACGCCATCTTTACGCTCATAGCACCGTCGTGCGCGTACAAACACAGTGGAAATTCAATGCACGGCACCCTCATTTGGTGAATTCCACTGTGACCTATGCGGACGGATGCCAAGTGTCCCATACCCTGGTACCGAGGGATGCCTATATGATGCGTGCTCAGTCACATGTCCTTATATATATATATTCTAGGATGTCATGAGTTCTAAGTCTACATGCCATGCTATGCAGTCACACCAAACATAAAGTGTATCAGGATGTAAAAATTTCATGCATATATCATTATCATCATTTCATATCCTTACCGTTGCCACATCATAATCATAAAATAACATGGAACATATGTGAGCAACACTTCACAATTTCATACACTAGTTAATAATCACATTAGGTAATACCACCTAACACATACCTGTGACGTTTACAACTTTTTAAACACACTTATCACCAATTCAGTCCACTTTCTTAGACGTTCGCGGACCTAAACAAATACATAACAAATCAGAATTTTATTTCACATTATTCCTGTACGTTACATAAAGTTTTCATTCCTCTAGACCCCTTTATTCTCAATCGGTTATCATGGTTCTTTCCCTAACAACATTCTGTCTTCAATTAATTTTTATTTACTTTTAATCAGCGAAGACATCCAATATTTCCCAAGCACACCAATTCGGGTTTCAATATGTAAAACAAGTTCATGACATTTTATTCACAAATTTAACTCCAAAGGACCATGGTGCGCTAAAGAGGGCCTAAAACATGATGTCTAACTAAGTTTAATTCATGCAAGGTTTGATACAAAATCTAGTCCAGCCAAAGTAGCCTAACACTTTAGTAATTATGCTCACCTAACCAATGGTACAACAAACCAGAACTTTATTCATATTACCTATTATTTATAAGAAATTCCCATTAATTAATAACATATTATCATAATAAAATCCTATAACTTGCTAAGTAATTTATATGCCATCTAATCCTAATTTTCCTTAGGTATTCCCATCTTGGTCCCCTATGATTTACAACTAATTTCAATACTTCCGATGCTCATACTCCAATCGGTTTATTATGTTTCAAAAGCTACCAATTTACCGCCTTAATTTTATCCTAACCATTACTAGCAATTGACTAAATTTCCAAGGTTTTAGAAGCATGCAGGTTCGGTCTTCTTAGAGTTAAACATTACTCTGATTTTTTTATCTACATAATCTACATCAGTAACTTTCCAAATTTCGCAAGACCAGGGGCGCTAATAGGGTCTCAGCAAATACTGTCCAATCACTTTTTCCCCATATAAGGCTTAACCAATTTATTTAATACAAGAAGCAGTCAACAGGGCTAATATCTAATCACATAATAAAATAATTTAACTTGTATGCTTCAAAGGATTAGCGATTCACCTACTGAACAGAAAAGGGATGGAACAAAATAGCAAGATATATTTTTCCTAGCCTACCTCAACAGAGTCGAGCATGTAGGGAATGAAACGAGGGAGCCCAAAATCCTTTGCAAAGGGTACATCCACCAATGGGTCAAATGACAAACCATAATAAGTGGGCCGACACCACATCTCAACCCAAAACCTTAAGGCTGTAGGTTTATGGGTCTTTTGCACTTATATGGTCATCACTTGGTCTATGTCTAGCCTATGTGGAACTTACTTCACCACTACTCACTCACACTTGATTATTTCCAACATCCTTCCTCAAGTGTAAGGCCCAATATCATTCTTACTCTAAGGTCAACTTCTGCGGAAGTCTTTTTTCTCTTCAAATATTAGGGTCACACTAGCCTTCTGCAGAGGCCTTCCAAACACTTAGCCCAGATCGTTGGCTCTGATACCAGAGTTAGGAATGAAACGAGGGAGCCCAAAA
Source organism: Gastrolobium bilobum (assembly GCF_033153095.1). Classification (NCBI taxonomy): domain Eukaryota; kingdom Viridiplantae; phylum Streptophyta; class Magnoliopsida; order Fabales; family Fabaceae; genus Gastrolobium; species Gastrolobium bilobum. Next base: position 20,440 of record NW_026897603.1, read on the forward strand.
CCCTTTGCAAAGGGTACATCCACCAATGGGCCAAATGACAAACCATGATAAGTGGGCCGACACCACATCTCAACCCAAAACCTTAAGGCTGTAGGTTTATGGGTCTTTTGCACTTATATGGTCATCACTTGGTCTATGTCTAGCCTATGTGGAACTTACTTCACCACTACTCACTCACACTTGATTATTTCCAAGAGAGCAGTGAAGATGAGATAGGGACTTGGTCTACGTTCCACAGCCCCCACGTATATACTCAAGGTTTCACTAGTCACTTAATAGGAGGCAGCAGCCAATGGTTACACAATTGTCCTCGCCTTCCCTTTCCAGATTCACACTTCAACGCTGCATGCAAGGGAATGCACCCCAATCAAGGCCGACTCAAGACTAGAAAAACAAGGGAATAGAACAATACCCCACCTCCTTGAAGATTGTGCTACGGCTGGACCAAGAAAACAAATCGATGAGCAGGTAAGAGCTCTGAATAAAAGAGAGGAGTTCCAACAAATTCGTGTGGAGCAGAGAAGAAGTCCGAGTTTAGGGGAAACCTATTTACTCCCTTGATACTACTGATTCGACCCATATGAAGGAGGAAGAGGAAAACGCACGTTTAGGTATTTAGATTCTCCTCGTTTGGGACTTACGGCTTTGAGGAGATGAGGATTGTGCTGAGTTAAATTCTCTAGACCAATCAATAGACATGCAAGTAGGTTCCGGATGTTAGGCACATAGGGAAAGTGGGGGAAATGGCTGACGATTCTGAACCAAGAAGAAGGACAAGTAGTCAGATTACTTTGTGTGTTTTTCTCTCTTGCTATGCGCACAAGATGAGAAGGTGAAATGGGCGGTGAGTCATTAAAAGATAAATTCTGAATAACAATGAGGAGCTTGGCCGACCTAGGAGCAGAATTCATGTGTCTCAATGTGTGTGTGGATGTGGCGGCCATGCAAGAGAAGAAAGAGAGTGAAATTGACACATGGAAAGCATGCATTGGCTGGATGGATTTTAATACCAATGCATGGGATCAGAATTCTTTTTCTATTCTCTTACAACCAGCGCATGTGAAGGGAGATGAGGAACAAGTGTTGTTCCAGACCAATAATAGGCTGACATGTGGGATTTGTTTGGGATAAGATAAAGAGTCATGTGGAGAAAGTACCTTGGGTTAATTTTGGCTCCACATTTGGAGACTTGGGTCGTGGTTCTTAAAGGGAAGTGGGCTCCAATTTAAGTGTCCTAAAGGTTCACCCCTCACATATATATATCCTACTAATTACTTACTAGGGGTTTATTCTTTGTAATAAAATTAATCACATATTCTTAATGAGTACTCATATAATTAAATTATTCCCATTCTCATAACTAGAATTTCACATGTATAAAATAGGTACTCACCTTCCAAAGTAATACCAAGAATTCCCTAATTTAATTTAACTCCAACCTAAAGCAAACATTGATATAATCCGAAGACAAGTACTCTACCCCATTCCTAATTGCAATTTAAATAGGTTCCTAAATAGACGGGATGTCACACTCTCCCCAACTTGTTTTGAAGTTTGTCCCCAAACTTCGTCTTGCCATCCCAAAATCTGCCTAAGTCTAACGTCTAATACCATTACACCATGCCATACGATTCACTGCATTCATATAGTCAGCTATAAAAACTATCATCATCTCAGAGCATCAACAACAATTTGTACTTTACAAGATTATTAGATAATATAGGTACAACACAATTTTGTTCGTACAAAAGGAAATAAAAAAAAATCTTCCTAAGTTTAACCATGATACAAGCAATTTCCTGAATTCTCTTTAACAACAACAATTACCATAAAACACAAATGGACTAAAACGGACAAACATCTTACTAAACCAAGAAATTCCAGCTATATATAAAAAAAATTATTGTCATAGAGCTCAGGGTTTAGTGCCTAATTAATAAACAACTAACAAATCCATTTGCAAAACACTTCTTTTCTTTATAAATTCTAATGCTTATTTCTAGGGCAAGCATAAGTGATCACATATTTTATTCATTCGATTCAAACTTTTAATGTACACAATAGAACATGACAATAGACAGATGGCCTCTCAAAATCCCCTATATTACCACTCACCCTTGACGTCACCATACTATTACTCATCCGATCAAAATTTAAAGGTTTCATAAAAATGCAACTAACAATTCAGTAGCTCAAACCCAAAAAGTTCCTAAGAATGTAGGGGTGTAATTAACAAGGAAGTGATATTACCTTCATTACCTGTGCACATATAAAGGCTAATTAACTAGGGTCTCCAATTTTAAATATTTCATCTTAGTAATATACACGTTACAACTTAGAAGTGCCATCGCTCCCTACTTAATTCCTCATCTATGATAATGGCTCAGTTCACTCACTAAACCATCACACATTTGCCTCACATTCAGACTTATACATCAATCACCTTACTAGATACAATCACAAACATGATTCGGTATATTTATTAGCCTTCAAGAATTCAAGCAATTAAAATAAGGCACATCTCATTCCAATTTTCAAACGAACGGAGTCTTCATAAAATCACAACATCTTAATCCTACTTTTCTGACATATCATGTTAATTGGTACCCCTCATCCAGTTCGTCAAAACATCCCCATGAGGAAACTTCCTCGAGCTTTCCGCTGTCCTAGGTACCTCAGATGTAATTGACTCCACTGATCAGAGGATCCATTAACCATGATATGACTTTCAAATCATTGACACATATTACAATCTCGATATAGCTACCAAACACAATCCACTAAAACAGACCAAACTTTCATAAATCAAGCTCACAATAATCACACTCAAAGTTCCTAGCTATAATTAAATTTGCATTCAAGGGACAAATAATATTTTACTGTATGAGACCTCATGCATGAACAACATCAAATTCCAAGTTTCTTAAACAATAGCTAATCTCATCTGTACAAACAGCAATACATCTATTCAATGAGAACATTTCAAAAATGATGATAATATCTCATGGCATATTTAAACAATTTCAAAATGAATATCAAACTTTTAAGCATGAGATTTACAGCAACATATTTAATTCACAGGTTGAATAATGTGTCGATTAAACAGAAAATGACCAAAATCAGAGTGCTTAATTTAAATTCAACTCTTACATTATGCACTCAGTTTTTATATGAAGTGTTCATGGAACCATGCATGTATAACTAAATTTCTAAGTGATACCAGCTCGAATGACTTATACAAAATGATTAACAGTTCTTAACAAACATGTGCAGAAGATAAGGAAGGTTCATAGTAATTTAGATCTAGGGTTTGAACACACATGCAATTATATCAAGATAATGATTCATTCCAAAAATTTAGCCTAGAACAACAAAATTATAGACCCACTATTTTTTTTTTTATAGTTCCATCAAATTATGTAGTGGATACATGTAATTTAAAAGTCAATACTCATAGCAGCAAAATATATTTGTATAGGGGGTTCAGAGGCCGTGTAGCTCAACTAGAAGATGATGAACATCACTGAGTAATTTGGGTTGTGGCATAAACAATTTGCACAAAATAATTTCTAACAATTTATACATCTAGTGCAAGGTATTTAATTAAAACAAATTTTTCTTTAAATTCCCATTAGTCCACCAAAGAAAATTAGGTGTACTTCAGATTCTACTTTAACAATATATACAAAGAACAGATTAAATTAAGGACCAAGCATAATGCATTGTTCAACAAATTCAATTGTAATTCATCCAGCAGGGAACCCGAATCATACAGCTAAAATTTACATGTGACCAGTGTTAAACGATTTAAATATAGATATTCAAGAGATGCAACAAACTGATTTAACCAAGTGGATATTATAGTGTTTACATAATAAACCAAACTTAAACTCCTTTGTATCAGCAGACATCATATTTTCAAATCCACAATTCTAATGAAACTAGCAGGTATGAGCTCATAATAGTTAAAGCCGATAAACAGTCAAATTCTAATATCCCTTTCTAATCCAATAGTATCATTAGTGCATATTATTCATACTCATGCATGGTCAAACAACATTTTTAGTAACCAGTTAGAACCTTCTGATGCTTACTCAAAGATTAATTTTAGCAAAGTGTTAATTAACCAACATAATAAAACAAGCCAAAAAGTGTATTTCCAAGTAATTACAGTCTACCTATTCAGTTTGCTATATTCTAAATTCAGTTCAGATAACCTTTCTTTAATTATGCATTCCTCATGAAGTGTTAAAAATCTAAACTAGTAAATTCAATCATCAGCACCTCAAATCTATTGTTATAATCCGAGACAATAAATCGACGTGCAAGTCGAAAAGTGGTCAAAATCACACCAAGCAATCCAATATGTACGAAGTAAAATGACAAGTATCACTCACAAGAAGGACACAGGGACAGGGATAAAATATCATACTCTACACATCACCACTTTGTTTAACAGCTTCTTTCTCAAGAATGATGTCTAGTGCCAATTCACCATTAGAAGATTTGTAGCGACAGCAGACCCACATGTCTAAGTCTTGATTAGTTCCAACTTCTACTTTTTAAGGGCATTAACTGGATCTACTTAAGTAAGTGGCCTATTCCTACATAAGTTTGTCTTCGTACAGTTTTCAGATCTAATAACAAGTCCTTCGTAAGGCTAATTAACTACATTATCGTCATGATTACACCACTGTTACCCTTACTCAGTTTTGAGACTTAGCAGAATTAGCGAAAATAATAACAGTTTCTACTACCCAGCTATACGCTACAATCACAGCACCCAAGAAAAGTCAAATCAGAAAAACAATTATGTAACAGCAATCATTATAAAAAAATAACTTACTATCATCCACAGCTTAGAATATCACAAAAATCTTCACATCAAGCATATATAGATATAAAACCCTACTTATAATTCATAGAAAACAGAATTAATAATTCACCCTTAAGTCAAATAGCAATTTACTATTTCACACCTAGTGCTCAGACACAAGTGTCCTCCGTGATAACCATGATTGTGCACACACAACTTGCGTGACAGTGAGTTGATCAGGCTCACCACCTAACAAGGAAATCTGCATAGCCATGCTTAGTACCGGGTACTACCAGTAGCTTCACACCTCCATACATAAGACAATTTTAACCAGTAACTCATTCACAGCTAAGTCCAAACAATGCAACAATTCAGCGAAAATATACCAACAACCAATAAATTCAAACAACAACCATCCAACAACCAGGCACAAACAGCAAGCATTTCATCAATACAAGCACCTTGAATCAAAATTGCTCTGATACCAATTAGTGTAACACCCTCCCTTGTATGCATCCAAGAGAGTCGTTTGCTAATCATTATTAGAGTTGCGAAATTTTGTGAAGAAGCTTTTTCTTTAAAAATCTTTGAGGAAATGTAGTGGAAAGCTGAATCCAAGGAAAATTTTGATGGACAGAACTTAAAATGTATTGCTGATGAAAACGGTGAAAATTTAAGAAAAACCGTATTCCTTTAAATATTGATATAAAATCGAGCTTTCAAAATCTGTTGGCACAGTTGTTATAATCTGGAAGTAGACGCTTGGGGCTTCGCGTGCATATAAAATAATAGAGAATCGAAGGTCGTTTACTATACTAAATATAACTTTTAAAGTGCTCGCATGGCTGTCAAAAATTCAGCACTTAATTAAACGTAATAAATTGTTTTCGCAAAATGTTTTTTTTTTAATTTTCCCTAACATACTTGCTGCTCAAAAAGTCTTCAACATGCAGTAAAATCATAGTTCCAACAATCATCCAAGCATACCAAAATATCCAAAATAGTACAGTCATCCATTAAATAAACAGCAACAGCAAAAGTTCAAGCAGCAAATAACAGCAAATAGCTATATCTTCATATGCTCTTCCGTCCCCCTGCCATTTTGTAAAAATAGCAGCCCCAAAGGGGTGAGAATAATCCCAGTAGTGTGGCAATAAAACCAATAATGCAACAGTATTAAACTAGGCACAAAATTATAAAACAGTCGCATCAACATTGACTTCATTTCTTGATAAACAACATCATATATCATAGTGCGTATATAACGCCATCTTTACGCTCATAGCACCGTCGTGCGCGTACAAACACGGTGAAAATTCAATGCACGGCACCCTCATTTGGTGAATTCCACTGTGACCTATGCGGACGGATGCCAAGTGTCCCATACCCTGGTACCGAGGGATGCCTATATGATGTGTGCTCAGTCACATGTCCTTATATATATATTCTAGGATGTCATGAGTTCTAAGTCTACATGCCATGCTATGCAGTCACACCAAACAGAAAGTGTATCAGGATGTAAAAATGCATGCATATATCATTATCATCATTTCATATCCTTACCGTTGCCACATCATAATCATAAAATAACATGGAACATATGTGAGCAACACTTCACAATTTCATACACTAGTTAATAATCACATTAGGTAATACCACCTAATACATACCTGTGACGTTTACAACTTTTTAAACACACTTATCACCAATTCAGTCCACTTTCTTAGACGTTCGCGGACCTAAACAAATACATAACAAATCAGAATTTTATTTCACATTATTCCTGTACGTTACATAAAGTTTCCTCTAGACCCCTTTATTCTCAATCGGTTATCATGGTTCTTTCCCTAACAACATTCTGTCTTCAATTAATTTTTATTTACTTTTAATCAGCGAAAACATCCAATATTTCCCAAGCACACCAATTCGGGTTTCAATATGTAAAACAAGTTCATGACATTTTATTCACAAATTTAACTCCAAAGGACCATGGTGCGCTAAAGAGGGCCTAAAACATGATGTCTAACAGAGTTTAATTCATGCAAGGTTTGATACAAAATCTAGTCCAGCCAAAGTAGCCTAACACTTTAGTAATTATGCTCACCTAACCAATGGTACAACAAACATGAACTTTATTCATATTACCTATTATTTATAAGAAATTCCCATTAATTAATAACATATTATCATAATAAAATCCTATAACTTGCTAAGTAATTTATATGCCATCTAATCCTAATTTTCCTTAGGTATTCCCATCTTGGTCCCCTATGATTTACAACTAATTTCAATACTTCCAATGCTCATACTCCAATCGGTTTATTATGTTTCTAAAGCTACCAATTTACCGCCTTAATTTTAGCCTAACCATTACTAGCAATTGACTAAATTTCCAAGGTTTTAGAAGCATGCAGGTTCGGTCTTCTTAGAGTTAAACATTACTTTGATTTTTTTATCTACATAATATACATCAGTAACTTTCCAAATTTCGCAAGACCAGGGGCGCTAATAGGGTCTCAGCAAATACTGTCCAATCACTTTTTCCCCATATAAGGCTTAACCAATTTATTTAATACAAGAAGCAGTCAACAGGGCTAATATCTAATCACATAATAAAATAATTTAACTTGCATGCTTCAAAGGATTAACGATTCACCTACTGAACAGAAAAGGGATGGAACAAAATAGCAAGATATATTTTTCTTAGCCTACCTCAACAGAGTCGAGAAGTGAAGATGAGATAGGGACTTGGTCTACGTTCCACAGCCCCCACGTATATACTCAAGGTTTCACTAGTCACTTAATAGGAGGCAGCAACCAATGGTTACACAATTGTCCTCGCCTTCCCTTTCCAGATTCACACTTCAACGCTGAATGCACCCCAATCAAGGCCGACTCAAGACTAGAAAAACAAGGGAATAGAACAATACCCCACCTCCTTGAAGATTGTGCTACGGCTGGACCAAGAAAACAAATCGATGAGCAGATGAAGAGCTCTGAATAAAAGAGAGAAGTTCCAACAAATTCGTGCGGAGCAGAGAGGAAGTCCGAGTTTAGGGGAAACCTATTTACTCCCTTGATACTACCAATTCGACCCATATGAAGGAGGAAGAGGAAAACGCACGTTTAGGTATTTAGATCCTCCTCGTTTGGGACTTACGGCTTGGAGGAGATGAGAATTGTGCTGAGTTAAATTCTCTGGACCAATCAATAGACATGCAAGTAGGTTCCGGATGCTAGGCACATAGGGAAAGTGGGGGAAATGGCTGACGATTCTGAACCAAGAAGAAGGACAAGTAGTCAGATTACTTTGTGTGTTTTTCTCTCTTGCAATGCGCACAAGATGAGAAGGTGAAATGGGCGGTGAGTCATTAAAAGATAAATTCTGAATAACAATGAGGAGCTTGGCCGACCTAGGAGCAGAATTCATGTGTCTCAATGTGTGTGTGGATGTGGCGGACATGCAAGAGAAGAAAGAGAGTGAAATTGACACATGGAAAGCATGCATTGGCTGGATGGATTTTAATACCAATGCATGGGATCAGAATTCTTTTTCTCTTCTCCTACAACCAGCGCATGTGAAGGGAGATGAGGAACAAGTGTTGATTCCAGACCAATAATAGGCTGACATGTGGGATTTGTTTGGGATAAGATAAGGAGTCATGTGGAGAAAGTACCTTGGGTTGATTTTAGCTCCACATTTGGAGACTTGGCCCGTGGCCCTTAAAGGGAAGTGGGCTCCAATTTAAGTGTCCTAAAGGTTCACCCCTCACATATATATATCCTACTAATTACTTACTAGGGGTTTATTCTTTGTAATAAAATTAATCACATACTCTTAATGAGTACTCATATAATTAAATTATTCTCATTCTCATAACTAGAATTTCACATGTATAAAATAGGTACTCACCTTCCAAAGTAATACCAAGAATTCTCTAATTTAATTTAACTCCAACCTAAAGCAAACATTGATATAATCCGAAGACAAGTACTCTACCTCATTCCTAATTGCAATTTAAATAGGTTCCTAAATAGATGGGATGTTATAATTATGGATTTATTTCCTAATTTCTCATAATTAATTAATTAACTTCCTAAATTAACGGTGCGGGTTCTTACATTCACCCCACCTTTTTAGGATTTTGCCCTCAAAATCAAAAACATACCTGTCTCAGAAGTCGGGATACTGCTGGAGAAGCTCGTCCTCTCGCTCCCAAGTACACTCTTTAGGTGTCCTTTTAGTCCATTGCATTTTGACCATCAGAATGATCTTGCTCCTCGGCTTCTTCTCGCCACGATCGAGAATCTTAAGTGGTCCGACAGGAGTTTTCAAGTTCTCCTGAACTTCCACAACAACTGGTTACACCTCGTGCGAAATATCTGCTACATATTTCCGAAGCTGAGACACGTGAAACACGTCGTGGATGTTGGCCAAGTTCGGAGGCAAGGCAAGTCGGTAGGCAACTGGTCCTACTCTACCAAGGATCTGGTATGGCCTAATGAATCTCGGGCTAAGCTTCCTTACTCCGAGTGCCCGACCAACACCTCGTAGGGTGCCATGCCCAGGCTCGCATTGAAACTGTTGTTATACGAAAACTCCACCAATGGCAGGTACCTATCCCATGCTAAGCCCTGCTCCAAAGTGCAAGCCCTCAACATGTCCTCCAGGGTTTGGATGGTCCGCTCAGTCTGTCCGTCAGTCTGAGGGTGATAGGCTGTACTCAATCTCAACTGATTACCAAAAGCTCCCTGCAGCGCCTCCCAGAACCGAGATGTAAACTTCGGGTCCCTATCACTGATGATACTCTCAGGCACCCCGTGAAGTCTCACAATCTCATGAACATACAACTTGGCCAACTGCTCGGCAGTGAAGCTCACCTTCACTGGAAGAAAATGGGCAGACTTCGTCAGTTTGTCCACAATAACCCAGATAGAGTCGCAGCCAACCTAAGTATTAGGCAAACCCATCACGAAGTCCATGGAAACGCTCTCCCATTTCTATTCTGAAATCTCTAGAGGTTGAAGCTTATCAGACGTCTTCTGGCATTCTAACTTCACCTTCTGAGAAACAAACATTTGGACACGAAACAACATTGTCCCTCTTCAAACCAAGACACACCGTCCTGGTCCTTCACAAACTCCATGAACTCTCTCTGCACTTGCGCCTATTGGATCTTCTCCAAAAGCTCATTCTTGACTCTCACAGTCTCCGTCTCGAGGAGTGCATCCCCAAACAAGGAAGTCACCGTCAAAAATCGAAACTTCACGAAGACATCAAAAGCGTCGCTCGACACACTGGGATCACTAGTCACTCTCTCAATAGAGGTCACCTAACCCCACATACTCAAATCCACACCAAACTTGAGTGAGTTTGGTCCTATTCCATGACTCTAGCCTCAACAAGACTTACAATTTATAATCAACATCCTCAACATAAATTCATATTCATTTTTAGTACGAAATCATAATCATGTTCATTTCAACCAATACATGTTATTTAACATATTCATTCATATAGTAACGTATAACACCTCACAATTTTAAATCAAGTAATTAAAATATTAAGTGAGCAATCAAGTGATGGATTAGTGAAAATCCAAAAGATTAGGCCAAAATACAAAGAAAGGGCAAAACGGTAATTAGCCAACACGCAACCCTAGGAAGATAAAAATTGAGTAGAAGGTCTCAGATGGTAAAAATAACCCTGGAAATGGGTTCAGAACGAAAAATTGAGTGGACAGGCAAGTTTCAGAAAAATCAGTGAATAGTGTTTTTCGCGGGTAAAAATACCGCGGTACGATTGCACCGTAAAACGTGCCGATTGAGTTTTGAGCTCTAGGTTTCAAATATGAGTTAAAAATGGTCTAATGAGTTAGGAAATATGATTTCTTATAATATTCGATGAAATTAAGACAGTTTGGGGAAGCGTGCCAATGACGCGCATAATAGCTTAAAACAGTGTTTTCTCCGAACGAATGGATGACTCTTAATTCATCTGAACAAACATATTTAAAGGGGAATAGTTAATGTTAAAAATTTGAGTTTCTAAATAGGTTGTGAATTTACGGACGTTTAGTGGAATCGGAGGAAAATTCGGATTAGTTTTAAATCGCGTAAGGTGGCGGTGGGACCCACCCCACTTAAGTGACTTAAGCCACATGTGCTTGGCACTATTCATGCATCACTTTCCTCCCTCTTCTTGCTCAAACCCGCAGCCACCATAGCCCTTCCCCTCCAAGATTTCATTTCACCATAACTTAGCCATTTCTTCACCAAATCCATTGATTCTTGTCTTGAAATTTGATGGAAATGGCCTTCTAAATCCATTGGTGGTACTCCCAAGCCTTGAAAGCCACTAGATTTTGAGAAAAACCCTCCCCAAAGCTGCGGCCCTTTCCTTTAGATTTGTGAAAATGGTGTTGATTGATGCTCCAATGGTGGAGTATGTTTAGGAGGAGCCTTGTGCCAAGCTTTTGGGTGAGTTTCCTTGTGTTCCAATGGTTTAATTTTGTGGTTGAATTTATGAACCCTAAAGAGGGCTTGTTGGATTGATGTGTTTAGAGAGCTCAATTGGAAAATGTTTGTACATGAATGTGTCTTAGAATGATGTGTAGTAGCCATAAATGCAATAAAAATTATTGATGAAAAATGTGAATTTTTAACTTAGAAAATTTTGAGGTTGTCATGACTTTGAGTTTTGAAAATGTGTTAGGATTGGATTGATGAGTTGTTGTATGATTGTATGTTGATATAATAGGATTGTATGAGGTGTGGAATGATTAAAGTTGTATGGAAATTCCTTGGAATGCCATAGGGTAAAATTCGATTCTTTGAGGAAAGATTGAGGAATTGATGTTGAAAAATGATTTGGATGATGATTTGTGTAGTTATATGGTGCTTAGATGGGTTGTGTTGTGCTTGGAGAGTGTTTGAATCAATGGAAAAAAATGAATTGTGTTAGAGACCTAAATGAGCCCAGAATGAAATATTTCGCAAAACGATGCGTAAATGTCGGAAAACGGAAAAACGACGATTGAACTAGCCTCTAAACAACCTAAGGGAGTGTTATAAAATGAGAAAGAAAATTTAAAAAAATAAATCTCACATTTACACTACAATGGCCGAACCATCAAGGGAGGATGGGAAGGATTTTTGTGTTTTTGCGTTTTGATACTATTTTACGAGTACTGATGGATGTACATTATTGTATAGGTTGCCGTACGTCGACCTGAATCCCGAATCTTGAATCAGTGAATTGCCCTTGGTCCGGGACCAAGTGGATTGAGGTAAGAAATTGGTTCATTGCATGTGTAATTATAAATTAACATGTATGGGTTGAACTGAGAGTGATTGGGAATGTCCTCTGTGTAGGCATTCCGCTGTGTACCGAGTTGAGGGATAAGCTGCTGCGGAGCTTGTGGAAACACGAATTAAGGTAACCTCTTGGTACTGGGGCTTGTTCCCCTTTTCTGTTCCACCTTTCCAGTTGATGGTAACGGTAGGAAGTGTGTATGAATAGTATATAACACATGAGCATGCATGCATTATTGCTATGGGTACTTATGTACCGAGTCTCTGGCCAGTAGACAGTTTTATTAGCCTTCGGGCATTTTCGGACTTCCGCTGGATAGGTCTCCAGGAGGGAGTTCCAGTTGACTGCGGTCATGGTGTGTGATCCGGGTAGGAGCACACTAGGAATGTCTTTGGCGTTTTGGTTGGTTTGGGCATCATGGTTGTGGTTTCTGTGAACACACCTTGGATGATACCCATAGGCTTATATATGCCGAGGGCGTACGTGGAATTGGGGTTACCATCCCGTATCGTCGTATTTTGTTCTCTTTATATTCCCCATTCTCTAAATCCCTTGCTATATCCCGTTTTCAAAGTGGTTGTTGTATTCTATTGATATGCATCGAAGTGAACCATTGGGTGGAGTTTTCTCCAGAACCTCTTGGTTACTGAGATATATTCGTATATCTCACCCCGTCTCGGGGCATTTATTTCAGGAGGTAGCAGTGGAGCAGGAGCCTCGGGCAAGAGGCCCGCAGAGTGAGCGATTGAGCGTTTCTTATTTTGCATTTTGTTGGCCGTGTGGCCTAGGCTAGACTTAGGGCATGAACATGTCATTTGTATTTATTAGTAGCTTCATTAGCATCTTGTTCATGCCATTTTGCCTAAGTCTAGTAGTGATGTATTTGGTTATGTTGTCTTTTAAATTAAGTTGAAATTTTAGAAGAATGTAATTTGAAGTTTTAGTTTCAAGTTGTAATTTGTAAAGCCATATTGTAATAGTATTGATGCATGTCTAATTATGATGGAAGGGCCTTAGGCCTATTTTAGGTTATGATAATATGTATGATGGAAATATGCATGAAAAAGGTGTTAGTGATTGCAACTACTTAAGAATGATTAATATGGACTCTATGTTTAATAACTATAAACTGGATTGGGTTGTAAGTGCCCCAAGGCGTTGTTGGTCCTTGTGTGTGCCACCCATTGGATTATTACTGTATTATCATGTGTTTATTAGGTACATTTGAGGTTTAAATGATCTTTTACAAATTTGGGATTATTGGAAAAACAAAGGAAACTCTGGCGAATTTTCTGTAGAATTGACAGATTTTAGGAAAACTTCGGGAGAGCATATCTCCCTCCATAGAGGTCCCCTAGGGACGTGCCATACGCCATTTTGAAGGTTGAGATGTCCTCTACCTTGTGTCAAAATTTAAGGAAAATCTGGGTTGATATTCGGCCTGAAAAAAATAGAGAAACACGGACTGCCCATGTGCCCCTGCACCTGAGGCAGATTCTGGACCGGATTTGGGAAATTAATTCCCGCTTCGTTTCTCAGTCAAATTGAGTGTGTGATATATCAAAATGAAGTTTTAGATGTCTAGTTTGTAGGATAAAAATTTGAGAGCAAATGGTTGAGTCGATTGAGTGCAGTAATTCGAGCAATGTGAGTGGTTTGGAGCTGTTTTTGGGGTTGTTTGGGCTAATTGCTTATCCAACTTCAAACGGCGATAACCGGAGCAAATGAGCTCCGAATTGAGCGTATGTTAGCTTGTTAAAAAGGGAATTAAGTAACACAAAGATATAATCTGAGAAGAAGGGTTGGTTGCGATCGGTTTGGTCGCAGAAAAACTTAGAGTGAAACATGTTCGAATTGGTAAAAAACGTAAAGTTGGAAATTGGCTAAGTGAGTTTATGGGAACTCCTTAGTAACTTATAATAAGTAACGTAAGTGATAAAAATAGTTTAAATAAGTCTTCCGCAAGAGTTTACGGTTACAGTCACAGCTTTTAATTATTACGCCTTTTTATGTTTTAAATGCTCGTGTAATAATCGGAAAAAAATTTATTCGCGTTTTATAAATGAACTGCTGTGATTGTAACTGCGCTTAATATCATAATTAATGTTAACAATACCGGTACGTAACGGGCTGTTACATTTTATGGTATCAGAGCAGTTTTGTTAGGGAACTCTGATAATGAATATATAGTTGTGTTGTGTGTTGCATAGTTGTATGTAGATTCTTATCGATTACTGCATATGTGATTCCTTAGTGTGGGTCTGATCAACCCATTCCTTTGTGTTACATGCGTAGTCATCGTAAGAAGCCTGCGTGGCAACCTTGGAACACCAAATGTAAGTCCTTAGCCTGATGTTGTGGATGCAGTGTTGACTGCTCCATGGACAAGAGATGGCAGTAAGTAAAATATGAATATTATAGGACTTATGGGAAACAGACTTAAATGTTTCGTCTGACCTTGTAGATGAAATTTATAATGCTGGATTATAAGTGAAAGTTGTAAACAAATCTATGATATGTACGGTATTGCATGGATGAACCTTGTAGTACCATGAATAATAAAGATATATAATTGAGATGAGTCCATAGTATGGAAATGGTATGGGTAAAGCTTCCAAGTATGTGTGTAGTATAGTGTGTACAATGGACTTGGTGAATAGACTTCATCAAGGTGAAAGGTTTAGAACCTGTTGGATTATTGAAAATGGTGAACAGATATGCTTAGGCATGAGTTTGAATATTTTATGTTGACTAGAAGTTATAAGTCCTTGATGGATGATGTACACTTAAACAAAGTGAGATGGTTCATGCAGAGAAATAAATAGAATAATTGATGATTAATCCTATGGGATTTGACCACTTGAAATTATAATGTTGGTCAATTGTTAAATTGAGATGTATCGAAATATGGGATTTAAATCCATAAGGAGGTAGTATTGATTAAACATAGGCGAGATGAATTAATTATGTATATATGTATAAGGAAGAAGTTGAGAGAATCGCCATGGATGGCATTGAACAAGGTTCATTGAGAGTATGATTGTCCGTAACGGAATAATGGTTTAGCTTGACCGATATGCCATGAAGGAAACAAATATGACTATATGTGTGCGTTAATGTGTGGAATTCTCCTTGGAAATGGCTACTATGTAGAGATTCAGGTGTTACGAAGCATAAGAGGATTGATCCATGATGGAGGTCGAATGAAATCCCCGATGATGGGAAGTATCTGAAGAGATTGTATGATTAGAGAATGAGCTAATGTACAACCTGATGGAAATCATGTGATTAGTGT
>NW_026897604.1:0-35573 GCF_033153095.1 Gastrolobium bilobum
CACTATTATCTCTTTTATCATAAGGCGAGGATTCCAACAAACTTACTACCTCACTTGGAGCCGATATTATTTCATCGAACTTACTTTACACCCACAATAGTGCTTCACTATCACACTACAATTTTTTATTTTTTTTTTACCCACTATACCTCACCTCTTATATCCAAATCTGACATATTTTGTTCATTTACAAACATCTGACCTCATTTTTGCGTTAATCACATGGAAGAACTCTCTCAATACAGTGGGTAACAACATTCACAGGTTTTAACCGCTCGAGCTCTTGCTGTCCTCAGGGCCCCAGATGTAATGACCCACCGATCAGAGACTCCACCCATATAATCCATGCAGTAATGATAACCTACCACCTGCTGACTGTGTTCTATTAGTATTCCCAACGTTTCTTATTTGTGCACTTATGTAGATCAATTCAACTATAATAGCAGTCTCATCACTGCGGGATACTTCCTCATCTCATATTACTCGTATAACATAATAATAGTCTCCGCGAACATAATCCGCACGGAGATGGCTACACACTCCGGGCACATAGGCCGCACAGAGATGGTAATATCAAGTCTTATAACGTGCACCTAGTGCACAGAGGAGTTCATATTTATATCACATCTGTATACAACAACAAACGTGTACCCAGTACACAGGGGAGTTCATACTTATAACATATCCGTATATAACGGCAAAACTGGTACTCCGTACACTCCAGATCACACATGGACCCAGTCCGTTTGGTGTCTGTATCACCTCTGTATATATATAACAGCAAAATATCTTTGGTATATTCACATGGGGCTATCCCCATAATCATAGCAGTAGTGGTATAATATACCCTGTTACATATAAGTCAATTCGTCTTACTCTCTCATTTCATTCTTCTCACTGATAGTTTACACATAAGTCACTATTATCATAATTCACATTCTCTTCGTAATTTCATACACGTTTTCTAACTTTTAATAGTTTTTTCTGTCATGTTACCGTTCAAATCCATAGTCCATTATCTCTTCCTTGCTTATTCTTCTCACAGATTGTTTTCTCTCTTACTTTGACTATTCACTTGGCATAGTTCATAACATAATCTCTATTCCATGAATCCAGAATTTTCTCAAAGTTCTGTACACATCTCACATATACTTCCCATCACACAGGGATCTTCTAAACATATTCGTCCTATCACAGAGGACTAATTTCACCTCAATCCGTGCACTGGAAAATTATATCAATCCTTGCACTAACACTTATACCCCAACTCATTAACTAATCTTATCATTTTTGTTTTGACATTACACATTAGCTCTTTTGCTAAACACATAATTTCACACTTTATTGTAACTTAGTTCATACACTAATCACATGATTTCCCATCAGGTTGTACATTAGCTCATTCTCTGATCATACAATCTCTTCAGATACTTCCCATCATCGGGGATTTCATTCGGCCTCATTGTCCTTTTACAAAAAATTTAATAATTTACCTCAACACGGATAATTAGGCGCTCAGGCCACCACAAGGTGTACATACCTATATATGTATATTGGCACTTAGGCCATCACTAGATTATCATCCGTTTATTCATCAGAATAGGTATACTGGCCATCAGGCCATTAGGTATTATTCACAATGCATTACAACATCCACAAGTAATTAGGCCATTTAAATTACGATATTCATTCTTTGAGATTTCCAAGAGACCTCCATCATGGATCAATCCTCTTATGCTTCATAACACCTGAATCTCTACATAGTAGCCATTTCCAAGGAGAATTTCACACATTAACGCACACCTATAATCATATTTGTTTCCTTCATGGCATATCGGTCAAGCTAGACCATTATTCCGTTACGAACAATCATACTCTCAATGAACCCTGTTCAATGCCATCCATGGCGATTCTCTCAATTTCTTCCTTCTACTCATAATACATAATTATTTCGTCTCACCAATGCTTACTCAACAGTAACTCCTTATGGATTTAAATCCCATGTTTCAATATCTCTCACATTACCAATTGACCAGCATTATAATTTCAAGTGGTCAAATCCCATAGGATTAATCATCAATTATTCTATTTATTTTTCCACATGAACCATCTCAATTTGTTTATGTGTACATCCTCAATCAGGGACTTATAACTTCTAATCAGACATAGAATATTCACACTCATACCTGAGCATACCTGTTCACCATTTT
Organism: Gastrolobium bilobum; assembly: GCF_033153095.1. NCBI lineage: Eukaryota > Viridiplantae > Streptophyta > Magnoliopsida > Fabales > Fabaceae > Gastrolobium > Gastrolobium bilobum. The sequence goes on from NW_026897604.1 coordinate 2,211, forward strand.
CAACAATCCAACAGGTTCTAAACCTCTCACCTTGATGAAGTCTATTCACCAAGTCCACTTGTACATACTATACTACACATTTATTTGGAAGTTTCACCAATGCCATCTTCATACTATAGACTCATCTTAATTATATATATTTATTATTCGTAGTATTACAAGGTTCACCCATGCAATACCGTACACATCATAGGTTTTTAAAACATAAAAAGGCGTAATAATTAAAAGCTGTGACCGTAACTGTAAACTCTTGCGGAAGACTTATTTAAACTATTTTTATAACTCACATTACTTATTATAAGTTACTAAGGAGTTTCCATAAACTCACTTAGCCAAATTCCAAACTTTACGTTTTTACCTATTCGGACATGTTTCACTCTTAATTTTTCTGCGACCACACCGCTCGCAACCAAACCTTCTTCTCGGATTAGATCTTTGTCTTACTTAGTTCCCTTTTCAACAAGCTATCATATGCTCAATTCGGAGCTCATTAGCTCCGGTTATCGCCGTTTGAAGTTGGATCAGCAAATAGCCAAAAACCCCAAAAACAGCTCCAAACCACTCACCTTACTCGATTTACTGCACTCAATCCATTCAACCATTTGCTCTCAAATTTTTATCCTACAAACTAGACATCTCAAACTTCATTTTGATATATCATACGCTTAATTTGACTGAGAAACGAAGCGGGAATAAATTTCCCAAATCCGGTCCAGAATCCGCCTCAGGTGCAGGGGCACATGAGCAGTCCGTGTTTCTCTATTTTTTTCAGGCCGAAGATCAACCCAGAATTTCCTCAAATTTTGACACAAGGTAGAGGACATCTCAACCTTCAAAATGGCGTATGGCACGTCCCTATTGGACCTCTATGGAGGGAGATATGCTCTCCCTAATTCCGCCTAAAATCTGCCAATTCTACAGAAATTTCGCCAGAGTTTCCTTTGTTTTTCCAATAATCCCAAAATTGTAAACGATCATTTAAACCTCAAATGTACCTAATAAACACATGATAATACAGTAATAATCCAATGGGTGGCACACACAAGGACCAACAACGCCTTGGGGCACTTACAACCCAATCCAGTTTATAGTTATTACACAGTTTATACAATAGAGCTCACATTATATTTCTTACTTGTTTCAATCACATAGGTCCCATTCACATGTAGTTTCACAATATAATCATGTAATCATAACTCTAACATAGGCCTAAAATCCTTCCATCTTGGTACATCATGCCTCTCTTACATTTACAACATACACTTAAATATTACAACTTACGACTTTAACTTCAAATTGCCTTTTACAATATTACAACACCAATTACAAATTTAGACATAAATTTAAATGATACAAACTGCTAGACCTAGGCATGCCAACATGAACAATATGCCAAATATTGAAAATGTTCCTCTATCACCCTGCGGGCCTCTTGCCCGCTGCTCCAACGCTATAGGTACATCCTGAAATAAATGCCCCGAGACGGGGTGAGATATACGAATATATCTCAGTAACCAAGAGGTTCTGGAGAAAACTCCACCCAATGGTTCACTTCGATGCATATCAATAGAATAAAACAACCACTTTGAAAACGGGATATAGCAAGGGATTTAGAGAAATGGGGAATATAAAGAAAACAAAATACGACGATACGGGATGGTAACCCCAATTCCACGTACGCCCTGGGCATATATAAGCCTATGGGTATCATCCAAGGTGTGTTCACAGAAACCACAACCATGATGCCCAAACCAACCAAAACGCCAAAGACATTCCTAGTGTGCTCCTACCCGGATCACACACCATGACACGCAGTCAACTGGAACTCCCTCCTGGAGACCTATCCAGCGGAAGTCCGAAAATGCCCGAAGGCTAATAAAACTGTCTACTGGCCAGAGACTCGGTACCGCAGTACCCATAGCAATAATGCATGCATGCTCATATGTTCTATACTATTCATACACACTTCCTACTGTTGCCATCAACTGGCAAGGTGGAACAGAAAAGGGGAACAAGCCCCAGTACCAAGAGGTTACCTTAAGTAATTTCCTCACTAGCTCCGCAACAGCTTATCCCACAACTTGGTACACAGTGGAATGCCTACACAAAGGACATTCCCAATCTCTTATAATTCAAACAATACATGCTAATTTATAATTATACATGCATTGAACTAAATACATACCTCAATCCACTTGCTCCAAGACCAAGGGTAACTCCCAGATTCAAGTTTCGGGATTCAAGTCAACGTACGGCAACCTATACAATTACGTACATCCATCAGTACGCGTCAAATATCATCAAAACCCAAAATCACAAAATCACCTCACCCACACTTGGTAGGTTCGGCCATCCTAGGCTTATTTCCACTTTTATTTTTATAAATTTTCTTTCTCATTTTATTACGCTTCCTTAGGTTGCTTAGAGGCTAGTTCAATCGTCATTTTTCCGTTTTACGACATTTACGCATCGTTTTGCGAAATATTTCACTCTAGGTTCTTTATGCCAACTAAGCCACTTATTATTTTTGCATTGATTCTTCCACTTGCCAATCACCACACAATCCATCTAATTACCTTTTTAACACATAATTCATCACTCAAACAATTTCCAACAACATCAATTCCTTAATTTTCCTTTAAAGGCCAAGTTGTAACCTAGGGCAATTCTAGGATTTCCATTCACTTTTAATCACTCCACACCTCACACAACTACATTATATCATCATATAATCATACAACAACTCATTAATTAATTCCCAACAAAATTCCAAAACACAAAGTCATGACATTCCTCAAAATTTCTAAGTTAAATTTTCATAATTTTCATCAATAATTTTCATGGCATTTCTAGCTCTCACACATCATTCTAAGACATTATCATCTAATACACATTTTCCAATTGAGCTCTCTAACAACACAAATCATCAAATTCAAGCTTTAGGTTTCCAAAAATTCAATCACAATTAAACCATGTAAATGGGATGGAAACATACTCACAACAAAGGCTAGAAGCTAACCCAAGACTCCTCCAAGCAATGGAAGCTCAAATGACTCCATGAAACTCCATTTTTCCCCCAAATTTTCGCTGCTGATTTTTCCCAATAACTCACAAATGAGAGGGTTTCAAGGTGAATGGATACCACCAATGTGTTTGGAAGGTTGTTTCCAACAAATTTCAACACAAAAATCGCTTGATTTGGTGCTAAAATGACAAAGTTATGATGAAATGAAAATTTAAAGCAAAAATGGTGTTGTTGGTGAAGGGGCTGCGGGTTTTGGCTGAAAGGGGAGGAGAGAAGGTGATGATGAATAGTGGTGATGAGGTGGATTAAATGGATTTTAAGTGGGGTGGGTCCCACGCCACCTCACGCGACTTAAAACTCATCCGGATTTCTCTACGATTCCACTAAATGCCTGTAAATTCACAACCTATTTAGAAACTCTAATTTTTAAGATTAACCATTCTCCTTTAATTATACTTGATTAGGTGAGTTCGGAGTTTTCCGATCGTTCGGAGAAAACACTGTTTTACGATACTGCGCGCGCCGTTGGCACGCTTCCCCAAAATGACTTACTTTCATCAAATTTTATCAACAATTATATTTCCTAACTCAATAGACCATTTGTAACTCATATTTGAAACCTAGAGCTCAAAATTCAACTGGCACGTTTTACGGTGCAATCGTAACGCGGTATTTTTACCCGCGAAAAACACGATTCACTGATTTTTCTGAAACTTGCCTATCCACTCAATTTTTCGTTCTGAACCCACTTCCATGGTTATTTTTACCATCTGAGACATTCTACTCAATTTTTATCTTCCTAGGGTTGCGTGTTGGCTAATTACCGTTTTGCCCTTTCTTTGTATTTTGGCATAATCTTTAGGATTTTCACTAATCCATCACTTGATTGCTCACTTAATATTTTAATTACTTGATTTAAAATTGTGAGGTGTTATAGCACCCATGTATAAAGCAGAGGAGGAGGTAGATGATCAGAATTATCACTGTGCAATTATAAACAATTAAAAAAAACAGACTTACTTGTCAGGTATTAGAGAAAGACAGAATGATGAATCAGATATGCAAAATCAGAAGGATAAAATCCGAGGCCACATAACGTGTCTCCTTAAGACAATTTGTCCCTTCACTGATGCCTAAGGTAGATGGACACTTGTCTCCCATGATAGAACGGATTTCGTCTGAAGAGTGGCGGCACTTCCAGTCAACAGCCCAAACGAACACAACAAAATGCCAGAGGAAACTACACCGGAGTATGAAAAGGAACATGCAAAACCGGAAGGAGAAAAATTCCGGCAGAGTTTCAGTGCAGAAAAATTGGATCCATTTTATGAAGGTGTCAGTGTCTATTTATAGACAACGTAAAGTCACGTTCCAAAAGGCACCTATTCGATGACGAAACAACACATCCGTTGGACACGAAAAGACACATTCGTTCGACACGAAAAGACACATTCGTTCAACACGAAAAGACACCCATTCAAGGATGAAACAACATGTCCGTTAGGATGAAACAACATGTCCATTAGGATGAAACAACACATCGTTTAGGATGAAAAGATACATCTGTTTGTCGACGAAAAGGCACACCTTTTCACTACCAAACTTCTTATTCATAACCAATAGATTGTCTATACAATTTATATATATATATATATATATATATATATATATATATATATATATAAATTCCAACATAATTTAAAGAGAAGAAAATAAATAAAAAAATGGAATTGAAAAATTTCTTAATAAGATTGAAGTTTAATTGCGCTGTTTGTGTTACTTTATTTAGGGAATATGAAAGATGCTAGACTACTGTTCTGTTGATCGAAGATCAGAGTCAGATCCTCAGAGCACCTAATGTTGTGATTTGACAAGAGAGCTTTATTGGTTATTAATTGCGCACTTCTTCTTTTTTTTGCTTCCTTGCTTCTCTCCTAAGCTCCTACCTTTCTCTCTCTCTCTCTACGTGTCTCTCTCTTTCACTTTCTCAAAATCTTGGCTTCTTAGGGAATTTTGAAGCTTTTTTTGTTTCCAAAAAATGATAGTGTTATTATACTAAAACTATCTAGCTGTGCTGTGTAGCACTGTATCATTCATTCACCTATTTTGTAGTCTATAATCCTTGTATCTTTTCCCCCAAAGAGAGTCCTTGCTACTGATATCGATGTATTCTCTTGTTTACTCGTACATATATGTTTTCATTGTTTAATTTTAATTTTCACTGGCATCTAGCTTAAACGTAAAAAATGTAATTTAATTGGGCGGGATTTAATTTAATTACACTCACTCATTCCTCTCTTTCTTCTCCCTCTCTCTCTTCTCCACCAAAGAAAAACCCTAAGCCCCCTCTTCTCTTCTCTTCTCACCCTTCAATCAAATCACAAAAATGGTTGGTTACCTTTTCTTTTCGTTATCTTCTCTTCCTTCTAAACAAACGATTCATTGAATCTGACTTGAATGAATGTTCTTCTTCAAGTTTTCTTTCTTTCTTTCAATCAAATCACAAAAATGGTGGTTACCTTTGGCCGATGCTCAGCTCAACTCACAATAACAATACTGTTGAAGATCTTGTTCAACAAGATAAGCTACCAACTACAAGCAGCAGCTCAACTCACAGGAAAGGAACTTTCTTTCGCCTCTGCTTTCATTTCATTTCATTGGTTCTTCCATTTATTTTAAGTGTGTTATTGCGTTTTTTTTCTTTCTTTTTTTTTGTTTCAGCGACCATAAAACATATATTTCTTTTTGTATTTGTAGCTCAGCTCAAAAAAGACACTGAACAGAGGCATTTCTGAGCTAGTCCTCTTGATGGCCCCCGACACTGAGCCTCTTGAGTTGAGATTCTTCTCAATAATCTTCCTTTACTTGCTGCTGTATGCTGAGGATAAGGTAACTTCCCCTCCATACCTTTATTTTATCTTAAATCCTCATTATTAATACTGTACGTGTCATGTATGTATATTTGTTTGTGCTCTATGATGGTTCATTCATTGTATCTGTCTGTATTATTACTTTTGTTTGTAGTGTTAAGTTTCTTATATATAACTGAATGAATCTTAGAAGCTCTGTTTCGGTTCACTCAGTATTATTACTTTTTGCCTCTACTTTTAAAAACATGCATGTATATAAGAGGAGGTTAATTAATAGTTGTTTAAGTTTAGTGTGTGATTAATTTAAAGAGAAGAAAATAAATAAATAAATGAATTTGAAAAATTTCTTAATAAGATTGAAGTTTAATTGCGCTGTTTGTGTTACTTTATTTGGGGAATAGGAGAGATGCTAGACTACTGTTCTGTTGATCAGAGATCAGAGTCAGAGTCAGATCCTCAGAGCACCTAATTTGTGATTTGACAAGAGAGCTTTATTTGGTTCCTTGCATCTCTCCTGAGCTTTTCCACTTCCTACCTTTCTATGCGTGTCTCTCTCTTTCACCTTTCTCAAAAACTTGGCTTCTTATGGAATTTTGAATCTTTTTTCTTTCCAAAAATGATAGTTTGATATTATCAAATTATTAATAAAGATTGAAGATGAAGAATATTATTATTATTTTTTTTAAATTCTAAACATATTAAATAGTATATCATTTTTTTTTTAATTTTAAACATTTGTAGTTAAAATCCCTGCTGCTATGACTCCATTGATTATTATATTAAAACTATCTAGCTGTGCTGTGTAGCCCTGTATCATTCATTCACCTATTCTGTAGTTTATAATCTCTGGTGTCATGCATAGTCTTTCGCTTTTCCCTACAGAGAGAGTCCCTTGCTCCTGATATCGATGTATTCTCTTGTTTATAAGGATGGTAGTATGAGATTAAAGTTTATTTGGGGAATAGGAGAGAGATACTACTGTTCTGTTGATCAGAGATCAGAGCCATTAATTGCTTTTGTCAGTCCTCATTTCACCTAATGTGCAAGTTGTGATTTGACAAGAGAGCTTGCTTTTATTTTTTTGCGTCCACTCTTCTCTCTTGAGCTTTTCCACTTCCTACCTTTCTATCTCTACGTGTCTCTCTCTTTCACCTTTCTCAAAAACTTATTGCTGCGATCTATCCATTCTCTCTCACTTTACATTATCTTTGGACTCTCATTTCACTTCCATAGATCCATTGTCTTCAGTTCACCGAAACCGCCACCACCTACCCCATTATATTACAGATCAGAACCACTCTCTTCTTTGCATGTGCACCCAACAAACAACTAGTGTTTATGTTATTGTTTTCTCAAAACATTTCCAGAGAAAATAGTAAACACTATTTTCTCTGGAAATGTTTTAAGGAGGTAATAATGGAGCGGAGCAGAACCAAATATACCAAGGTCCTGCCAGTATTCTGTGGTGTAGATCCCTCAGAAGTATTTCATCCAACAACTGAAGTAGTCACCTCTCTGGTAAGTAAGTACCTCTTCTTCATTCTGTATTATGTTGTGATTGTGGGGACACAACCAATAGAACTCTAAGATTGTCTTCTCTCAATCTTCTTTGCATTTCTTCTTTTTTTTTTTTTGGGGGGGGGGGGGGGGGGGAGGGGTAAATAATGTTCATTGCATTTTAATCCTCGTTTAAGCGTCTGTTGAATTTTTTTCTAAATGGTGGTATCAATAACCAAAGTTCTTTAAAGTCATCTAGATTAAGGTCTTTGTAAATGCTTCTTCTCAAGCTTTCTTCTGTTACTCTTGTTTAAAAGATGTTAGCATTTAGTAAAGCCAATTTTTTAATAAATATTATTATGATTATATTTATTTTAGTGTGAATCGCGGGTTTTTTTTTATTAAATTAATCAAAGTAATTAGTCAAACTATAATGAATTTTATATATATATATATATATATTGTGATGAATTTTTTCTCAACCCAATTATAACACCTCACAATTTTAAATCAAGTAATTAAAATATCAAGTGAGCAATCAAGTGATGGATTAGTGAAAATCCTAAAGATTAGGCCAAAATACAAAGAAAGGGCAAAATGGTAATTAGCCAACACGCAACCCTAGGTAGATAAAAATTGAGTAGAAGGTCTCCGATGATAAAAATAACCCTGGAAATGGATTCAGAACGAAAAATTGAGTGGACAGACAAGTTTCAGAAAAATCAGTGAATAGTGTTTTTCGCGGGTAAAAATACCGCGTTACGATTGCACCGTAAAACGTGCCAGTTGAATTTTGAGCTCTAGGTTTCAAATATGAGTTATAAATGGTTTGTTGAGTTAGGAAATATGATTTGATGACATTTGATGGAATTGAGTCATTTTGAGAAAAATTGATGAATAGTGATTTTCCGGTGTAAAAATACTGCGGTATAATTGTACCGATAAGCGTGAAAATTTTATCAATATTTGTGGGAAACAAAAATATGACATGAACAAGAAAAATACGTAGGTCATGAATTTGTGGTTGAAATTAGATGATTGATTAAAGTTAAAACGCGTGTGAGACCCGCCTGTGACTTAAGTGAGTCAAACTCACCTTTTTTTCACACTTTCTCTCTCCTCCCTCTCTTCCTCCCCGCGACAGCAGCCCCTTCCCCCTTCCTCTTTATGCAAATTTTTCTTTGGATCATAACTCACTCAAATCTCAACCAAATCCAACGATTTTTGTCTTGAAACTTGTTGGAAAACACCTCCTAAACACATTGGTACCACTCTTGAGCCTTGAAATCGCGTGTGTGAGGAGATCTTGGCCATTTACAGCCGCGGTTTTGAGGAGAAAAATTGTGTTCTTGAAGCTTCCAAGTGCTCCAATGGTGGAGTATAGTTAGGAGGAGTCTTATACCTTCCGTTTGGGTAAGTGTTCTTGCATTTTAAACGGTTGATTGTGATGAATTGATTTTGTGACCTAAAGCCTTGATTGATGATATGTTGTGTTAGAGAGCTCAATTTGAAAATGTGTATTAGATGATAATGTGTTAGAATGATGTATTAATGCTAGAAACGCAGTGAAAATTTTAGGTGAAATGTGATGATTTTTAACTTAGAATAATTTGATGGTCATGACATGGAATTTTGGAAAAATGTGTTGTGATGTTGATAATGAGTTGTTGTATGATAGAATGATGATATGATGTGATTGGTTGAGTTGAGGAATGGTTGAAAATGGAAAGAAATCCTTTGGAATGCTTTAGGGTAAAATTCGAACCTTTGAGGAAAAATTGAGGAATTCATGTTGAAAAATGAATTGGATGATGATTTGTGTAGTTATATAGTGCTTAGATGGGTTGTGTGTTGATTGGCAAGTGTTTGAATCAATGGGAAAAGTGAATTGTGTTTAGAGACCTAAATGAGCCCAAAGTGAAATATTTCGCAAACGATGCGTAAATGTCGTAAAACGGAAAAACGACGGTTGAACTAGCCTCTAAACAACCTAAGGGAGTGTAATAAAATGAGAAAGAAAATTTAGAAAAATAAATCCCCAATTAACACCTATATGGCCGAACCTCCAAGGAAAAAAGGGGAGATTTTGCGATTTTCGCGTTCTGATGTAATCCGACGCGAAAATGACGAACCGGCACTTGAATTGGCCTATTGACAACCTAATGAGACGTAACAAAATGAGAAAGAAAATTTAGAAAAATAAATCTCAAATTTACACTTCATTGGCCGAACCATCAAGGGAGGATGGGGAGGATTTTTGTGATTTTGCATTTTGATGCTATTTGACGCGTACTGATGGATGTACGTAATTGTATAGGTTGTCGTACGTTGACTTGAATCGAATCTTGATTCAGTGAGTTGCCATTGGTCTTGGACCAAGTGGATTGAGGTAAGTAATTGGTTCAATGCATGTGTAATTGTAAAGTAGCATGTATTGTTTGAATTGTGAGTGATTAGGAATGTCCTCTGTGTACGCATTCTGCTGTGTACCAAGTTGAGGGATAAGCTGTTGCGGAGCTTGTGGAAACAATATTTCAGGTAACCTCTTGGTACTGGGGCTTGTTCCCCTTTTTGTTCCACCTTGCCAGTTGATGGCAACGGTAGAAAGTGTGTATGAATAGTATAGAACACATGAGCATGCATGCATTATTGCTATGGGTACTGCGGTACCGAGTCTCTGGCCAGTAGACAGTTTTATTAGCCTTCGGGCATTTTCGGACTTCCGCTGGATAGGTCTCCAGGAGGGAGTTCCAGTTGACTGCGTGTCATGGTGTGTGATCCGGGTAGGAGCACACTAGGAATGTCTTTGGCGTTTTGGTTGGTTTGGGCATCATGGTTGTGGTTTCTGTGAACACACCTTGGATGATACCCATAGGCTTATATATGCCCAGGGCGTACGTGGAATTGGGGTTACCATCCCGTATCGTCGTAGTTTGTTTCTTTATATTTCCTATTTCTCTAAATCCCTTGCTATATCCCGTTTTCAAAGTTGTTGTTTTATTCTATTGATATGCATCGAAGTGAACCATTGGGTGGAGTTTTCTCCAGAACCTCTTGGTTACTGAGATATATTCGTATATCTCACCCCGTCTCGGGGCATTTATTTCAGGATGTACCTGTAGCGTTGGAGCAGCGGGCAAGAGGCCCGCAGGGTGATAGAGGAACATTTTCAGTATTTGGCATATTGTTCATGTTGGCATGCCTAGGTCTAGCAGTTTGTATCATTTAAATCTATGTCTAAATTTGTAATTGGTGTTGTAATATTGTAAAAGGCAATTTGAAGTTAAAGTCGTAAGTTGTAATATTTAAGTGTATGTTGTAAATGTAAGAGAGGCATGATGTACCAAGATGGAAGGATTTTAGGCCTATGTTAGAGTTATGATTACATGATTATATTGTGAAACTACATGTGAATGGGACCTATGTGATTGAAACAAGTAAGAAATATAATGTGAGCTCTATTGTATAAACTGTGTAATAACTATAAACTGGATTGGGTTGTAAGTGCCCCAAGGCGTTGTTGGTCCTTGTGTGTGCCACCCATTGGATTATTACTGTATTATCATGTGTTTATTAGGTACATTTGAGGTTTAAATGATCGTTTACAATTTTGGGATTATTGGAAAAACAAAGGAAACTCTGGCGAAATTTCTGTAAAATTGGCAGATTTTAGGCGAACTTCGGGAGAGCATATCTCCCTCCATAGAGGTCCAATAGGGACGTGCCATACGCCAAATTGAAGGTTGAGATGTCCTCTACCTCGATATTCGACTGTGTTCTTTTTTCTTTTCTTGAAAATACAGTATGTTTCTTTTTTCTTTTCTTGAAAATAGAAGATTGAGGGTGTGGCTTGTCAACAGTTGCTTGTCAATACCATACGAAATATATATGTTTCTTTCTTTCTTTTTCTTTATTATTCTGGCAATATTGAGGGTGTGGCTTTTCCATTATGTTCTTGCTTTTCTTTTCTTTTGATTTCATTAATTCCCGCTTCGTTTCTCAGTCAAATTAAGCGTATGATATGTCAAAATGAAGTTTGAGATGTCTAGTTTGTAGGATAAAAATTTGAGAGCAAATGGTTGAATGGATTGAGTGCAGTAATTCGAGTAAGGTGAGTGGTTTGGAGCTGTTTTTGGGGTTGTTTGGCTATTCGCTGATCCAACTTCAAACGGCGATAACCGGAGCAAATGAGCTCCGAATTGAGCATATGATAGCTTGTTAAAAAGGGAATTAAGTAAGACAAAGATCTAATCCGAGAAGAAAGTTTGATTGCGAACGATGTGGTCGCAGAAAAATTAAGAGTGAAACATGTCCGAATAGGTAAAAACGTAAAGTTTGGAAATTGGCTGAGTGAGTTTATGGGAACTCCTTAGTATCTTATAATAAGTAATGTGAGTTATAAAAATAGTTTAAATAAGTCTTCCGCAAGAGTTTACAGTTACGGTCACAGCTTTTAATTATTACGCTTTTTATGTTTTAAATGCTCGCGTAATAATCGAAAAAAGTTTATTCGCATTTTTATAAATGAACTGCTGTGATTGTAACTGCGCTTAATATCATAATTAATGTTAACAATACCGGTGTACAACGGGCTGTTACATTTTATGGTATCAGAGCAGTTTTGTTAGGGAACTCTGATAATGTATATATAGTTGTGTTGTGTGTTGCATAGTTGTATGTAGATTCTTATCGATTACTGCATATGTGATTCCTTAGTGTGGGTCTGATCAACCCATTCCTTTGTGTTACATGCGTAGTCATCGTAAGAAGCCTGCGTGGCAACCTTGGAGCACCGAATGTAAGTCCTTAGCCTGATGTTGTGGCTGCAGTATTGACTGCTCCATGGACAAGAGATGGCAGTAAGTAAAACATGAATATTATAGGACTTAAGGGAAACAGACTTAAATGTTTTGTCTGACCTTGTAGATGAAATTATAAAGCTGGATTATAAGTGAAAGTTGTAAACAAACCTATGATATGTACGGTATTGCATGGGTGAACCTTGTAATACTACGAATAATAAATATATATAATTAAGATGAGTCTATAGTATGAAGATGGCATTGGTGAAACTTCCAAATAAATGTGTAGTATAGTATGTACAAGTGGACTTGGTGAATAGACTTCATCAAGGTGAGAGGTTTAGAACCTGTTGGATTGTTGAAAATGGTGAACAGGTATGCTCAGGTATGAGTGTGAATATTCTATGTCTGATTAGAAGTTATAAGTCCCTGATTGAGGATGTACACTTAAACAAATTGAGATGGTTCATGTGGAAAAATAAATAGAATAATTGATGATTAATCCTATGGGATTTGACCACTTGAAATTATAATGCTGGTCAATTGGTAATGTGAGAGATATTGAAACATGGGATTTAAATCCATAAGGAGTTAGTGTTGAGTAAGCATTGGTGAGACGAAATAATTATGTATTATGAGTAGAAGGAAGAAATTGAGAGAATCGCCATGGATGGCATTGAACAAGGTTCATTGAGAGTATGATTGTCCGTAACGGAATAATGGTCTAGCTTGACCGATATGCCATGAAGGAAACAAATATGATTATAGGTGTGCGTTAATGTGTGAAATTCTCCTTGGAAATGGCTACTATGTAGAGATTCAGGTGTTATGAAGCATAAGAGGATTGATCCATGATGTAGGTCTCTTGGAAATCTCAAAGAATGAATATCGTAATTTAAATGGCCTAATTACTAGTGGATGTTGTAATGCATTGTGAATAATACCTAATGGCCTGATGGCCAGTATACCTATTCTGATGAATAAACGGATGATAATCCAGTGATGGTCTAAGTGCCAGTATACATATATAGGTATGTACACCTTGTGATGGCCTGAGCGCCTAATTATCCGTGCTGAGGTAAATTATTAAATTTTTGTAAAAGGACAATGAGGCCGAATGAAATCCCCGATGATGGGAAGTATCTGAAGAGATTGTATGATTAGAGAATGAGCTAATGTACAACCTGATGGGAAATCATGTGAGTAGTGTATGAACTAAGTTACAATAAAGTGTGGAATTAGGTGTTTAGCAAAAGAGCTAATGTGTAATGTCAAAACAAAAATGATAAGATTAGTTAATGAATTGAGGTATAAGTGTTAGTGCAAGGATTGATATAATTTTCCAGTGCACGGATTGAGGTGAAATTAGTCCTCTGTGATAGGACGAATATGTTTAGAAGATCCCTGTGTGATGGGAAGTATATGTGAGATGTGTACAGAATTTTGAGAAAATTCTGGATTCACGGAATAGAGATTATGTTATGAACTATGCCAAGTGAATAGTCAAAGTAAAAGAGAAAACAATCTGTGAGAAGAATAAGCTAGGAAGAGATAATGGACTATGGATTTGAACAGTAACATGACAGAAGGAACTATTGAGAGTTAAGAAATGTGTACGAAATTACGAAGAGAATGTGAATTATTATAATAGTGACTTACATGTAAACTATCAGTGAGAAGAATGAAATGAGAAAGTAAAATGAATTGACTTATATATATAACAGGTGTATATTATACCACTATTACTATGATTATGGGGATAGCCCCATGTGAATATACCAAAGATATTTTGCTGTTATATACGGAGGTGATACAGACACCAAATGGACTGGGTCCACGTGTGATCTGGAGTGTACGGAGTACCAGTGTTGCCGTTATATACGGATATGTTATAAGTAGGAACTCCCCTATGTACTGGGTACACGTTTGCTGTTGTATACAGATGTGATATAAATATGAACTCCTCTGTGCACTGGGTGCACGTTATGAGACTTGATATTACCATCTCTGTGCGGCCTATGTGCCCGGAGTGTGTAGCCATCTCCGTGCGGATTATGTTCCCGGAGACTATTATTATGTTATATGAGTGATATGAGATGAGGAAGTATCCCGCAGTGATGAGACTGCTATTATAGTTGAGTTGGTCTACATAAGTGCACAAATAAGAAACGTTGGGAATACTAATAGAACACAGTCAGCAGGTGGTAGTTTATCATTACTGCATGGATTATATGGGTGGATTCTCTGATCGGTGGGTCATTACATCTGGGGCCCTGAGGACAGCAAGAGCTCGAGCGGTTAAAACCTGTGAATGTTGTTACCCACTGTATTGAGAGAGTTCTTCCATGTGATTAACGCAAAATATGAGGTCAGATATTTGTAAATGAACAAAAATATGTCAGATTTGGGTATAAGAGGTGAGGCATAATGTGTAAAAACTTTGAAGGGTGATAGTGAAGCACTATGGTGGGTGTAAAGTAAGTTCGATGAAATAATATCGGCTCCAATTGAGGTAGTAAGTTTGTTGGAATCCTCGCCTTGATAAAAGAGATAATAGTGTGATTTAATGTTGACAGATGGAGTAAGTGTCCTTCTAAGAAGGCTGGTGATGATCAAGAGTTCAAGTTAAAACGGTGAATTACTAGCCCTTATAAAAGGTAAACTGTGATGGAATCAAGCACAAATGTGTAATAATAGTTGGAAACTGGAATTGCGATCGGTTGCCTAAAAGTTGATGGCTTGGTTGTACTGAGGAGTGTTATATATAAACGCATATGCCACTTATGGTGGAAAGTGTGTGGAAAATGCACAATGTTGACGTTGTTTTGGTTAGGTACTAATGATATATGGTCGAGCGCTTGTGGTAACTTCGAATATTTCGAGAGACTGATATGCCAACCAATGGTGAATTGTATAAGTAGTGGCAATGATGGATTTAGTTTTATGTGACTTGATAATCAAGTTTCAAAGATTCCTATAGGATGAGACTTGCATGCGAGAGACATGACATTTTTAGTGGTCCATCAGTTAATAGTGAAATGGGTGTGGAAAAATGATTCGTCCCAAGGTATTTGGTGAAAGTTGGTAAAACTGTGAGGTGATATTATATTGAGTTTGACATCCAGGATTAAATGACGATGATTACGAAGAAGTGGTATAAATAAGTGGAACACGTGGTTAAGTTGCAACGTCGGAGTGGAATAAAAGTTGAAAATAGTTAGTGGGAGAAAATATTAAGCATGAGGCCTTCATGTGGAGATCATTAATGAGTGTTGTGTTTAGACTGTGAGAGGTCTAAGTATGGAGTTGAGCTGGTTGAGTTGGTAAAGTTGAGATGGTTAAGCTAATAAAGAGTTTAACAATGAGTGTAAATTATGAATATGAGTTTGTAGATGGAAAAAATTTCGTGAGTATTTGTGGTCGAAATACCTTATAGGGCTAATCGAAAATATAAACTATTATGAGTATTGTTAGTTTCATATCACGAAGAGAAAGATATAGTTGTGAGTACCTAAAAAGAGGTGAAGACACGTGACAAGGAAAAATAAAGTATATGAGTATAGAATTTAATGTGAGTCGTAATTGTAGGACACGACAAAGTGCCTTTGAAACTAGAAAGCATGTGCTTGGATGAAAGCCAAGAAAACAACGAAATGATAAGAGTAGTAACAGTAAATGAAAGAAATGGTTGTTGGGGTATTGTCAAAACAGTGAGGACAGCGAAAAAAGTTAAGTACTAAAGAACGTGTGAGTTGGAAATACTCTAGGAATAACTAGTGAATGTGCATGAGAACGGTTATAGCCTAGTATGAAAACGATTAGGTGCTTTTGAGAACGACCATGGGTCAGAAGGATGGATAGAGATGAGAATGAGGTAAATTGATACTGACAAATTCGTAATATTGTTATATTATTACCTACAAATCAGCGAAAGGGAAACGGTAAACCAGAGAAAGTTTAAAGTATTGTGAATTAAAATGTCACAGAACCATGAGAGACGAGTAATTATGAAGGATCAAAGGATAATGAGTATCATAAAAAGGAGATCATGCTTGTGGTAAAAGTAATATGGTAAAGATACACACTTGAGGATGCTACTTGGGAGCGGGAGGATGAGATTCTCCGGCTGTGTCCTGAGTTAGCGGATGAGTATGATTTAATTTTGCGGACAAAATTCTAAAAAGTTGGGGTGAATATAACACCTCACAATTTTAAATCAAGTAATTAAAATATTAAGTGAGCAATCAAGTGATGGATTAGTGAAAATCCTAAAGATTATGCCAAAATACAAAGAAAGGGCAAAACGGTAATTAGCCAACACGCAACCCTAGGAAGATAAAAATTGAGTAGAAGGTCTCAGATGGTAAAAATAACCCTGGAAATGGGTTCAGAACGAAAAATTGAGTGGATAGGCAAGTTTCAGAAAAATCAGTGAATAGTGTTTTTCGCGGGTAAAAATACCGCGTTACGATTGCACCGTAAAACGTGCCAGTTGAATTTTGAGCTCTAGGTTTCAAATATGAGTTATAAATGGTTTGTTGAGTTAGGAAATATGATTTTGATGAAATTTGATGGAATTGAGTCATTTTGGGAAAAATTGATGAATAGTGATTTTCCGGTGTAAAAATACTGCGGTATAATTGTACCGATAAGCGTGAAAATTTTATCAGTATTTTAGGAAACAAAAATATGTCATGAACCAGAAAAATACGTAGATTATGGATTTGTAGTTGAAATTGATGATTGGATTAAAGTTAAATTGCGTGTGGGACCCATCCCACTCAAATCCACTTAAATCACCTCACTTTTCCTCACAACTCACGATCTTCTCTCTCTCCTTCCCTTCTTCTTCACGCATGACAGCCCCTCCACCACCATCTTTGTGCAAAATTTTCAATTCACCATAACTTGGTCGTTTCTCCACCGAATCCATCGATTCTTGTCTTGAAATTCGATGGAAATCATCATCCGAACCCGTTCCACCGATTAGTTTCCCTTGAAACCCTCTCTTTGGTGAGTTATTGCCCATTTACAGCTGCGAATTTTTGGAGAAATTTGAGGTTCATGAAGTCATTTGAGCTTCCATTGTTTGGAGGAGTCTTGGGGTAGCATCAAGCCTTGGTTGTGAGTATATTTCCATCCCATTTACATGGTTTGATTGTAGTTTATTTTCATGAACCCTACACCTTGATTTCGTGATTGGTGATGTTAGAGAGCTCAATTGAAAAATGTGTATTAGATGATAATGTCTTAGAATGATGTGTTAGAGCTAGAAATGCCATGAAAATTATTGGTGAAAAATATGGATTTTTAACTTAGAAAAATTGATGATCATGACTTTGGACTTTTGAATTTTGGTGTTGAGACTTTGTATGATGAATTGTGGCATGATGGTATGATGATATAATAGGTTGTGTGAAGGTTGGAGTGATTAAAATTGAATGGAAATTCCTTGGAATGTCATAGGGTAAAATTCGAACCTTTGAGGAAAAATTGAGAAATTGATGTTGAAAAATGAATTGGATGATGATTTGTGTAGTTATATAGTGCTTAGATGGGTTGTGTTGTGGTTGGAAAGTGTTTGAATCAATGGGAAAAAATGAATTGTGTTTAGAGACCTAAATGAGCCTAAAGTGAAATATTTCGCAAAACGATGCGTAAATGTCATAAAACGGAAAAACGACGATTGAACTAGCGTCTAAGCAACCTAAGGAAGTGTTATAAAATGAGAAAGAAAATTTAGAAAAATAAATCCCCAAATAACACCTATATGGCCGAACCTCCAAGGAGAAAAGGGGGGATTTTGCGGTTTTCGCGTTCTGATGTAATCCGACGCGAAAATGACGAACCGACACTTGAATTGGCCTATTGACAACCTAATGAGGCGTAACAAAATGAGAAAGAAAATTTAGAAAAATAAATCTAAAATTTACACTTGAATGGCCGAACCATCAAGGGAGGATGGGGAGGATTTTTGTGATTTTGCGTTTCGATAATATTTGACGCGTACTGATGGATGTACGTAATTGTATAGGTTGCCGTACGTTGACTTGAACCCCGAAACTTGAATCTGGGAGTTACCCTTGGTCTTGGACCAAGTGGATTGAGGTATGTATTTAGTTCAAGGCATGTATAATTGTAAATTAGCATGCATTGTTTGAATTATAAGAGATTGGGAATGTCCTCTGTGTAGGCATTCTGCTGTATACCAAGTTGTGGGATAAGCTGCTGCGGAGCTAGTGAGGAAATTACTTAAGGTAACCTCTTGGTACTGGGGCTTGTTCCCCTTTTCTGTTCCACCTTGCCATTTGATGGCAACGGTAGGAAGTGTGTATGAATAGTATAGAACACATGAGCATGCATGCATTATTGCTATGGGTACTGCGGTACCGAGTCTCTGGCCAGTAGACAGTTTTATTAGCCTTCGGGCATTTTCGGACTTCCGCTGGATAGGTCTCCAGGAGGGAGTTCCAGTTGCCTGCGTGTCAAAGTGTGTGATCCGGGTAGGAGCAAACTAGGAATGTCTTTGGCGTTTTAGTTGGTTTGGGCATCATGGTTGTGGTTTCTGTGAACACACCTTGGATGATACCCATAGGCTTATATATGCCCAGGGCGTACGTGGAATTGGGGTTACCATCCCATATCGTCGTAGTTTGTTTCTTTATATTCCCCATTTCTCTAAATCCCTTGCTATATCCCGTTTTCAAAGTGGTTGTTTTATTCTATTGATATGCATCAAAGTGAACCATTGGGTGGAGTTTTCTCCAGAACCTCTTGGTTAATGAGATATATTCGTATATCTCACCCCGTCTCGGGGCATTTATTTCAGGATGTACCTGTAGCGTTGGAGTAGCGGGCAAGAGGCCCGCAGGGTGATAGAGGAACATTTTCAGTATTTGGCATATTGTTCATGTTGGCATGCCTAGGTCTAGCAGTTTGTATCATTTAAATTTATGTCTAAATTTGTAATTGGTGTTGTAATATTGTAAAAGGCAATTTGAAGTTAAAGTCGTAAGTTGTAATATTTAAGTGTATGTTGTAAATGTAAGAGAGGCATGATGTACCAAGATGGAAGGATTTTAGGCCTATGTTAGAGTTATGATTACATGATTATATTGTGAAACTACATGTGAATGGGACCTATGTGATTGAAACAAGTAAGAAATATAATGTGAGCTCTATTGTATAAACTGTGTAATAACTATAAACTGGATTGGGTTGTAAGTGCCCCAAGGCGTTGTTGGTCCTTGTGTGTGCCACCCATTGGATTATTACTGTATTATCATGTGTTTATTAGGTACATTTGAGGTTTAAATGATCGTTTACAATTTTGTGATTATTGGAAAAACAAAGGAAACTCTGGCGAAATTTCTGTAGAATTGGCAGATTTTAGGCGGACTTCGGGAGAGCATATCTCCCTCCATAGAGGTCCAATAGGGACGTGCCATACGCCATTTTGAAGGTTGAGATGTCCTCTACCTTGTGTAAAAATTTGAGGAAATTATGGGTTGATCTTCGGCCTGAAAAAAATAGACAAACACGGACTGCTCATGTGCCCCTGCACCTGAGGCAGATTCTGGACCGGATTTGGGAAATTAATTCCTGCTTCGTTTCTCAGTCAAATTAAGCGTATGATATGTCAAAATGAAGTTTGAGATGTCTAGTTTGTAGGATAAAAATTTGAGAGCAAATGGTTGAATGGATTGAGTGCAGTAATTCGAGTAATGTGAGTGGTTTGGAGCTGTTTTTGGGGTTGTTTGGCTATTCGCTGATCCAACTTCAAACGGCGATAACCGGAGCAAATGAGCTCCGAATTGAGCATATGATAGCTTGTTAAAAAGGGAATTAAGTAAGACAAAGATCTAATCCGAGAAGAAAGTTTGATTGCGAACGGTGTGGTCGCAGAAAAATTAAGAGTGAAACATGTCCGAATAGGTAAAAACGTAAAGTTTGGAAATTGGCTGAGTGAGTTTATGGGAACTCCTTAGTATCTTATAATAAGTAATGTGAGTTATAAAAATAGTTTAAATAAGTCTTCCGCAAGAGTTTACAGTTACGGTCACAGCTTTTAATTATTACACTTTTTATGTTTTAAATGCTCGCGTAATAATCGAAAAAAGTTTATTCGCATTTTTATAAATGAACTGCTGTGATTGTAACTGCGCTTAATATCATAATTAATGTTAACAATACCGGTGTACAACGGGCTGTTACAGAAGAAGATGAAGATGAGGATGAAGCTGAGAAGATGGAAGAAGATGAGGATAAAAATGATGAAAAAGCTGAGAAGATGGAAGAAGATGAGGATGAAGTTCATGTAGAACTTGAGAAAGGTCTTAACCAAGAGGACCGATCAACCCAAAAGCAGTCTCGGGTTGTTTGGACCGAAGAGCTACATCGGTCGGTGTTTTGTGGCCGCTGTTAATGACTTGGGTGTTGACAGTAAGTTATTCACTCTTTCTCTACAATGCAAAGTAGTTGTTATCTTAATTGTTATTAATTGCTACAATTGGTC
Organism: Gastrolobium bilobum; assembly: GCF_033153095.1. Classification (NCBI taxonomy): domain Eukaryota; kingdom Viridiplantae; phylum Streptophyta; class Magnoliopsida; order Fabales; family Fabaceae; genus Gastrolobium; species Gastrolobium bilobum. The sequence continues at coordinate 22,920 of NW_026897604.1, forward strand.
AATCAATTGATGTTTCTGCTTTATTTTAGCAATACTTTTATTATATTTTTGTGTAGAAATAGCAATCAAATCCTAATAATATTACAATGTGAAAACTAGTTCCATCACCTCTCTTTGCAAACTTTATTTCCACAAGTGTCTTCACATCCACTGCCCAGAATCCAACCATAATTCTTCGAACATCTGTCTCAGCCCCACTTGGATATATAATTTCTGTCATAATATTGGAATCTGCACCAAAATAAAAAATGGCTTCTCCGTTGTTAATACCAGTGTGCATTTCCAAATAACAAACAAATCCACTGCCCATGTATTCCTCTATTTCAGTAATCCTTTCCTTGGAGTAAGCTAATATACTTATTTGGCATCTCTCGAAAACTGAACAAATCAAAATTCAAATTTTCCTTAATTCGATCATGATTAATTTGGTCTCGTGAGAGCTGGAAGCTGCCCAATTGGTCCCAACTGTGTCTTCCATTCGCTGCCAAAAATGAAACAATGATGCCTTTTTCCATTCCTGTGAAAACTCTGGGTTTTTTTTTTGTATTGCAAAAGTATATGTTTGCTGTATTTTTCCAATTGCTGTATTTTTTTTGTTCAACATTATTTTGAATGCTTTCTCAAATACTCTTCCTAATCTGTAGTGCACTGGAGTAGATGTCATTGCATTATTGTTAATGAAGTCTGACACATTTGTATGTTCTTTTGATTGCAGAGGTTGTACCTAGAAAAATTCCTCAATTGATGAAGGTTGAGAAGCATCTTACTAGGGCGCATGTGGCCAGCCATCTGCAGGTATTTTTTTCTTTTCCTTTATGCTTTAATTTCATAAAACCATAGTTTTTCATTTATAGAACTTTATTTGTTTTTTTAATTGCTGCAGAAATAAAGACTTCGACTGAAAATAATCAGGACTAAGGCAACCCAGCAAGTCAGTCCTTTTAAATATCCTCTTCATCTAGTGAGATGATTAGTCCTAGGCAAACAAGTAATATTGTGCCATTTCAGGGGTTGGCTGACCAAAGCCAGGATGGCAATTATGCTTCACATCTTACCAATTTAAGCTCAATAGGCTCAATCTTAAATGAAGACTTGGACTTGGACTTTGATTCTGACTTTGATCCTTATGATCCTACACAAATGATTGACTCAGATTATTACACAAATGATTGACTCGGATTATTTGTTGTCTATGTAGTTGATAACACCAATTATTTGTTGTCTATGTAGTTGTAAATGGGATTCAAATTTAATTCTTTGGCTTCCCAGATTTGTTCTCTACTGAGATTGACCTCCATTCATTTGTATTTTCTTTGAGTTTGTATAACCAACAAGTCACGTAACCATGCATTCTTTCCATTTTTATACTTTTATTTTCACTATTGTTCTTGTTTGGTTAATAATTAGTCTGATCAACATCGACATTTTTTGCGAATGATTGAACAAGATTATTTGTAAAGACTGATGAGTCTAATGTGGATGGAAAATTTAGCTTTCTAAAATTTTTGTGAATGATACCAAAGTGTCAATTACTAGTATAAATGTCCATAGATTATTCAATATGTTAATGTTTTTGAGTTATATAAGAGGAGTAGATAACTCTTTCGATCATATAGCCTAAAATTATGATTGAGCAGGGTTACATAAAAGGGAAAAGAGTAAAGGGGGTAAAATTGTTCTATTTACATGTTTCAGCAAGTGCTTACAGTGGTACTTACGTGTAATTGACCTATGAAGGAGCATCAACATGAATCAAACTCACTACAATTTAGTAAAAATTATCAACAAGAGTTGTTATATTTTTTGAAAAGGAGTAATTATTCTACCTAATTGATAAAAACATATATGACGTAAGAAGATGACAAATATATATGATACATGGACTTGTATAGAGATGACACTAGTCCACTACCATATTCTGAAACAGAAATGTCTTAATAATATATATATATATATATATATATATATATATATATATATATATGAAAGGTGGAGAAAATTCTAGATATTTGTGCTCGCTTATAGATCTAGATTACTGAATAACTGTTGTTTTAAATCCATGATCTGTTTGGTGGAAAGAGAGAAAATTTATTTATTTTATCATAAGCATTTCTTCAAAATTATAAGGTTGTCTATTTATTTTTTTAGTCCTCTTTTTTAAATTTTAAAGGGAAAATATTTAGTTACAAAAAAAAAGGGAAAATATTTTTTTTTTAAAGGACATGATTTTATATTATTCTAAATAAAATTATATCGTTTTAATATATATTTAATGATTTTTAATATTTTCTTTCCTCTGTATAATTAGAAGCAGAGAGACCTAAAATAAAAGTCATCTAATTTAAAATGACAATTAATTGTTTACAAAAAAAAATGACAATTAATTTTTCCAATTTAAAATGTGTAAATTTTATAAAAGGGTATGAGACACCGTGTAGGTGTGCATTTAAAACTCAGCAATACTTGTATTTTAGGAAAAAAAGGAAAAGAAGAAAGTTCACTTCAATTATGCATGTGTACGAGGTTAGCTGTGTATACTATGTAGGCTATTTCACCATTTTTGGGCTTTATCATGTGTATTTTCAGAGATGATCTTCAAGGTAAAGTGGCTGAGATTGAAAGTGTAAATTATCTCGAATCCAGTACTTGATTCTTGAAAGGTAAAAATGATTGAAATTATTAGGTGTGGTGGGACTTATGCTATCCGCTAGGGGTGATAATAAGGCCAAGGGCCTATCAGGGGCCTTAGGCCCGGCCCGTTTCGGCTCGGCTCGTCTTTTTTTATTATTAAGCCCAGACTTATACTCATGCAAAAGCTTTTTTATTTAAAAGGCCTCAGGCTTTCATAGCCAAGCCCGGCCTTGAAGCCTGGAGGCTGGCCCGTATACATTAAATTTATTTATTTTTTATATTTTTATATTAATCATTTCAACATCCTTTTCTCAGTTTTCTGTCTCTGCTCTATCTCTTCTCCCCGATCTAAGTCATGTTCATCATCTATTTTTATAAGCCATGCGGATTCCACGGCTTATAATGATGCTTATGGCGGCGACCGTGGAAGAAAAATTAATGTAAAATGTGGAAGAAAATTTATTGGTGGGGTTCAAATCTAGTGTAAAAAATCTAGAATATTAAGAAATGTGGAAGAAAATTTAATGTAAAAAATCTAGAATGTGGAAGAAAATTAAGGAAAAGCAACGTAAAATAAAGTAAAGGTGATGTTGTTATTTTGATTTTTTAATATTAATGTTTTTTTATTATAAAAGAAACAACTATTATTTTCTTACAAAAAAATACATATCAGTGCATGATTAATGGGCTGAATACGGCTACAAATTGGAATGTAAGGTTTTTATTTTTAATAAATAAACAGGCCACAGGCTTGAGACAGGCTTTTATTTTTTGTAAACGAACCAGGCCACAGGCTAATATTATATTCGTAACAGGTAACAGGCTAAGGCCAGTCTGACACGTTTAAATACAGGCTTGGCCCGTTAAGATCAAAGCTCGGCTCGGCTCGGCCCGTTAACACCCCTACTATCTGCCACATGATCTTTCTCATTTTTGGTGTTTATTTTTCAAACGTCCTTTTATTTTTCCATTTGGATGGTTTATATTTCTATCTAAGTTTTGAATTTCGATGATGCAGATTCTGCAAAGGACAGAGATATTTTCTGAATTCACTGTCCCCATCCTTTACTTTCACCTCAACTTCATCAAGCACTTTCATAACTCATAGCTATATGTTGAATTGCGAATTGGGTCAACCACATTCCTCTATGGTGGGATGATAGAAAATAATGACAAAGGAAAGAAGCTAGACGAAAATTGCTAATGAAATCAACAGCTAAATAAAATAAAGGCAATAATGGTGAATCTCATACCATTGAAAAGAAGCCTAAAGCTATTTTGTTGGTTATTACTCTAAAGTAGCAAATGCATAATTAATGTAACGAATTTATGTTAAAGTTAGGAATAACAAAGTGGCAATAGTTTTCCTAGTTTCTCATGTTGCAGAAGAAATTATTCCTCTTCTGCATACCCATTAAATATACGGGACTCGTTATATTAAAGAAAAAAGATGGATGAGACATTTTTATGAGTCTGTAATAGGGGAATAGTTTCTCCGGAGAAATCAATTTCCATTCAATTATATGACAACATGATTTATTTTATCTCATTGATTGCTTGTCTTGGAGGATTACGTAAAGATTTTTTGTTCTTTCCATTATAGTTGATTATATAGTGTAGAAGTTGGGAGCGGTAGATGGATCAGGGATGGAAATTTCATATAAGGTTTTGGTGATGCCTGTTTGCTACTGTCACAATTTCAATTAATGACAAATGATTGACTTATATGAAATTTTGGCTAGTGGACAGGCCCTATCTCGTGGGATTATATAAGTTTTTGGCTCATGCAGGCTTTTTTATTTGTAGGATTTTTTGCCTTAACTCGTGCGAGCTAGGGCCTAACAAGAAGAGATAGCCTGTTTTGATGACTCTACTTTATATTTAAATTTAGGGGTGACAATATGGGTTGAGCACGACGGCAGTGGCAGAGCCAGCATGACATGTTAGCAAGTGCCAAAAAAATTCAGCTAGTGCCCAAATAGCTACGGTTCTTTGGCTACGACCAAAACGTGGCTAATTTTCAAAAAATTTGAACAGAATTTGCTACTTTTCAAATGTAGCTAAATGAACGTGGCTAAATAAGCCAGTGCCAAGGCAACTGTAGGCCACAACGTGGCTCCGCCACTGCACGGCGGGTCAACCCGCCAAAACGGGACGAGTTGGGTTGAGATTTTCAACCCACCAACCCTCTTCAACCCGCCCCGCCTAGAAGTGGGTCAAAACGGGTTGACCCGTCGGGTTATATATATATATATTTTACAATTAAGTAGTATTTCATTTGTCATTAAATTTTTGTGATATCCAATTTTTTTTTTACATTAGTACTTCTGAGAAAAAATAAAGAATAACAATTTTATTTATGACAAATGTTATCTTTATATGGAGACGAATGAGTTCCTAAAGAATGTTTTGACAAATATTAGTATACATTTAAGATTTAGATTGAGAAAAATTAAAAGAAGTGTGAAATAAAATAAAATAATATTAGAAAAATTAATAAAATATAATTTATTTTTAAATTTTAATTATTTATTTTTTTAATTGACGGGTTGGTGGGTTGACCCGCCAACCCACCATAAAACGGGGTGAGTTCATTTTTCCCACCCATATTTAATGGCGGGTTAACCCGCCCTGTCCCGTTTCTGGCGGGGCGGGGCGGGCCAACCAACGTTAAAAGCATGTTTATAGTACTCACATTTAATCAACAACGAAAAACCATTGTTAAAAGTAGGGGTGTGTAACTAGGCTGGATAGAGATAGGCTTTAGCTTAAATAGGTCAGACACATGTAAAATACTTTAGGCATGGCCAGATTCGTTAGCTTGTGCACGCCCAAATTATAAATTTAGCATGACGTATATTTAAAAAACAAAAGTCTTGACATAGACTTGTTAGCCTGTTTAAGCCTACAAGACGTTCAATAATTAAAGAAAATAATTAAAATAATATAATTTTATTATTCAAAACCATTAAAATAATAATTTATTTATTTAATTTAAAATAAATAATATAAAATAGGTCGGCCTGTAAGTTTATAGGCCCTCTATGTAAAAGAAAGTCTATGAGATACTTTCTAAATAATTTTTTTAAGATCCGAAACTGCTCTATAATTTAATTCTTTCATTGAGTAGTTAATAATAATAATTTATTCCCCCCTCCTCTCCTTCTACGCTAGTATAGTATAGGATATAGAATCAGATATATTAATTAGCATTTTAATTAACATTTATTTATTTAGAATTAAGAAATCCTTCCCTCCTCGATGTATGTAAGTGACAAAACAAAGATGTATTGGATATTTGGATTGGATTGGGCCCAAAACAAAACAAAACAAAGATGATGCTGCTGAAAATAACAACGACCCAAGTCCATTCATTGCATTGCTTTTACTCAGTGTAGTGTAGTGTCTGATTGTCAAGTCAAGTGTGGCCCTCTCCAATGCAAATCAATGTAATGTGCTTTGGACACTTGACCACGCGCGCGCTTTTTAGCAGGTAATCTATAATAATTTGATTTCAGCGCAAATATTATAATTTAAAGTTTTATTATAATTAATTAAAGATGGATTGGATTGGGCCAAAACAAAACTGATCAAAATAACCAACCATTGCTCTTAGTCTCTCTCACCTCTCAATGCATAATCCGAAACATGCAGATGCAGTCTCATCTCAGATCACAAATTTACAATTTACAATTTTCAAAGATTTTTCATCTAAAATTGGGCGGGATTTAATTTAATAACACTCACTCATTCCTCTCTTTCTCTCTCTCTCTCTCTCTCTCTCTCTCTCTCTCTTCTCCACCAAAGAAAAACCCTAAGCCTAGCCCCCTTCTCTTCTCTTCTCTTCTCTTCAATCAAGCTCAGCTCAACTCACAATAACAATACTGTTGAAGATCTTGTTCAACAAGATAAGCTACCAACTACAAGCAGCTCCTCAACTCACAGGAAAGGAACTTTCTTTCGCCTCTGCTTTTATTGCATTTTTTTCTTTTTTCTTTTTGTTTCAGCGACCATAAAACATGTATTTTTATTTGTATTTGTAGCTCAGCTTAAAAAAGACACTGAACAGAGGCATTTCTCCTCTTGATGGCACCCGACTCTGAGCCTCTTGAGTTAAGATTCTTCTCAAAAATCTTCCTTTACTTGCTGCTGAGGATAAGGTAACTTCCGATACCATACCATACCATACCTTTATTTTTTCTTAAATCCTCATTATTAATACTGTACGTCATGTATTTGTTTATGCTCTATAGTCTATGGTTTATTCATTGTTTCTGTATTGTTACTTTTGTTTGTAGTGATAAGTTTTTTATAACTGAATGAATCTTAGAAGCTCAGTTTCAGTTCACTCAGTATTATTACTTTGCCTCTGCTTTTAAAAAGTATATAAGAGGAGCTTAATAGTTGTTTAAGTTTAGTGTGTGATTAATTTAAAGAGAAGAAAATAAATAAAAATATGGATTTGAAAAATTTCTTAATAAGATTGATGTTTAATTGCGCTGTTTGTGTTACTTTATTTAGGGAATAGGAGAGATGCTAGACTACTGTTCTGTTGATCGAAGATCAGAGTCAGATCCTCAGAGCACCTAATGTTGTGATTTGACAAGAGAGCTTTATTGGTTATTAATTGCGCACTTCTTCTTTTTTTTGCTTCCTTGCTTCTCTCTTGAGCTCCTACCTTTCTCTCTCTCTCTCTCTCTACGTGGCTCTCTCTTTCACTTTCTCAAAATCTTGGCTTCTTAGGGAATTTTGAAGCTTTTTTTGTTTCCAAAAAATGATAGTGGTATTAGATTAGAACTATCTAGTTGTGCTGTGTACCACTGTATCATTCATTCACCTATTCTGTAGTCTATAATCCTTGTATCTTTTCCCCCAAAGAGAGTCCTTGCTACTGATATCGATGTATTCTCTTGTTTACTCGTACATATATGTTTTCATTGTTTAATTTTAATTTTCACTGGCATCTAGCTCAAATGTAAAAAATGTAATTTAATTGGGCGGTATTTAATTTAATTACACTCACTCATTCCTCTCTTTCTCCTCCCTCTCTCTCTTCTCCGCCAAAGAAAACCCCTAAGCCCCCTCTTCTCTTCTCTTCTCACCCTTCAATCAAATCACAAAAATGGTTGGTTACCTTTTCTTTTCGTTATCTTCTCTTCCTTATAAACAAACGATTCATTGAATCTGACTTGAATGAATGTTCTTCTTCAAGTTTTCTTTCTTTCTTTCAATCAAATCACAAAAATGGTGTTTACCTTTGGCCGATGCTCAGCTCAACTCACAATAACAATACTGTTGAAGATCTTGTTCAACAAGATAAGCTACCAACTACAAGCAGCAGCTCAACTCACAGGAAAGGAACTTTCTTTCGCCTCTGCTTTCATTTCATTTCATTGGTTCTTTTTTTTTTGTTTCAGCGACCATAAAACATGTATTTCTATTTGTATTTGTAGCTCAGCTCAAAAAAGACACTGAACAGAGGCATTTCTGAGCTAGTCCTCTTGATGGCCCCCGACACTGAGCCTCTTGAGTTGAGATTCTTCTCAATAATCTTCCTTTACTTGCTGCTGAATGCTGAGGATAAGGTAACTTCCCCTCCATACCATGCCATACCTTTATTTTTTCTTAAATCCTCATTATTAATACTGTACGTGTCATGTATGTATATTTGTTTGTGCTCTATAATGGTTTATTCATTGTATCTGTCTGTATTATTACTTTTGTTTGTAGTGTTAAGTTTCTTATATATAACTGAATGAATCTTAGAAGCTCTGTTTCGGTTCACTCAGTATTATTACTTTTTGCCTCTGCTTTTAAAAACATGCATGTATATAAGAGGAGGTTAATTAATAGCTGTTTAAGTTTAGTGTGTGATTTATTTAAAGAGAAGAAAATAAATAAATAAATGAATTTGAAAAATTTCTTAATAAGATTGAAGTTTAATTGCGCTGTTTGTGTTACTTTATTTGGGGAATAGGAGAGATGCTAGACTACTGTTCTGTTGATCAGAGATCAGAGTCAGAGTCAGATCCTCAGAGCACCTAATTTGTGATTTGACAAGAGAGCTTTATTTCGTTCCTTGCATCTCTCCTGAGCTTTTCCACTTCCTACCTTTCTATACGTGTCTCTCTCTTTCACCTTTCTCAAAAACTTGGCTTCTTATGGAATTTTGAATTTTTTTTCTTTCCAAAAATGATAGTGTGATATTATCAAATTATTAATAAAGATTGAAGATGAAGAATATTATTATTATTTTTTTTAAATTCTAAACATATTAAATAGTATATCATTTTTTTTTAATTTTAAACAATTGTAGTTAAAATCCCTGCTGCTATGACTCCATTGATTATTATATTAAAACTGTCTAGCTGTGATGTGTAGCCCTGTATCATTCATTCACCTATTCTGTAGTTTATAATCTCTGGTGTCATGCATAGTCTTTCGCTTTTTCCCTACAGAGAGAGTCCTTTGCTCCTGATATCGATGTATTCTCTTGTTTATAAGGATGGTAGTATGAGATTAAAGTTTATTTGGGGAATAGGAGAGAGATACTACTGTTCTGTTGATCAGAGATCAGAGCCATTAATTGCTTTTGTCAATCCTCATTTCACCTAATGTGAAAGTTGTGATTTGACAAGAGAGCTTGCTTTTATTTTTTTGCGTCCACTCTTCTCTCTTGAGCTTTTCCGCTTCCTACCTTTCTATCTCTACGTGTGTCTCTCTTTCACCTTTCTCAAAAACTTATTGCTGCGATCTGTCCATTCTCTCTCACTTTACATTATCTTTGGACTCTCATTTCACTTCCATAGATCCATTGTCTTCAGTTCACCGAAACCGCCACCACCTACCCCATTATATTACAGATCAGAACCACTCTCTTCTTTGCATGTGCACCCAACAAACAACTAGTGTTTTTTTACATGATAATGATGAGGCGTTTCAAAATAGTGTTTATGTTATTGTTTTCTCAAAACATTTCCAGAGAAAATAGTAAATGTTTTAAGGAGGTAATAATGGAGCGGAGCAGAACCAAATATACCAAGGTCCTGCCAGTGTTCTGTGGTATAGATCCCTCAGAAGTATTTCATCAAACAACTGAAGTAGTCACCTCTCTGGTAAGTAAGTACCTCTTCTTCATTCTGTATTATGTTGTGATTGTGGGGACACAACCAATAGAACTCTAAGATTGTCTTCTCTCAATCTTCTTTGCATTTCTGTTTTTTTTTTTTGGGGGGGGGGAGGGGTAAATAATGTTCATTGCATTTTAATCCTCGTTTAAGCGTCTGTTGAATTTTTTCTAAATGGTGGTATCAATAACCAACGTTTCTTTAAAGTCATCTAGATTAAGGTCTTTGTAAATGCTTCTTCTCAAGCTTTCTTCTGTTACTCTTGTTTAAAAGATGTTAGCATTTAGTAAAGCCAATTTTTTAATAAATATTATTATGATTATATTTATTTTAGTGTGAATCGCGGGTTTTATTATTAAATTAATCAAAGTAATTAGTCAAACTATAATGATTTATATATATATATATATATTGTGATGAATTTTTTCTCAACCCAATCATGTCTCATATTTTTAATAATTAAAATGAATTTTATTTCCTTAAAATTAGAATATATATTTCTCAGCTGTCCATCCACACATATATTTTTTAATATGTATATACATTAGCAAATATAAATTAGTAAATATAATAAATTTTAAGAGTAGCTAAATTAGAACTTCAGAGGGACGGAAATAACTTACGAGTTAAGAGTTAAGAGAATACAACGGTCATCATAGTTTTGCCGGTAAAAAATATAAATTAAAAATTTTCTTTCTCTCTTTTCACTCTTCTTAAGGTTTTCTTAGGGTTTCTTTCTCTGTTTTCTTAAGGTTTTCTTAGGGTTTCTTTCTCTGTTTTCTTAGGGTTTGATTATGTGCTGATATTTCTTGCTTGAAAAGATTGAGTATGTGGGTTTCTTGCTGATATTTCTTGCTGATATTCGACTGTGTTCTTTTTTCTTTTCTTTTTTCTTTTCTTGAAAATACAGTATGTTTCTTTTTTTTTTCTTGAAAATAGAAGATTGAGGGTGTGGCTTGTCAACAGTTGCTTGTCAATACCATATGAAATATATGTTTCTTTCTTTCTTTTTCTTTATTATTCTGGCAATATTGAGGGTGTGGCTTTTCCATTATGTTCTTGCTTTTCTTTTCTTTTGATTTCGTTTCTTTTTTTTCTTGATAACTGTGGATGTTCGATTGTATGCTTTTGTTTCTGTCTGCCCAGACATCATATTCTTGCTGATATTTCTTGCTGATATTCGACTGTGTTCTTTTTTCTTTTCTTTTTTCTTTTCTTGAAATACAGTATGTTTCTTTTTTTTTCTTGAAAATAGAAGATTGAGGGTGTGGCTTGTCAACAGTTGCTTGTCAATACCATATGAAATATATATGTTTCTTTCTTTCTTTTTCTTTATTATTCTGGCAATATTGAGGGTGTGGCTTTTCCATTATGTTCTTGCTTTTCTTTTCTTTTGATTTCATTTTTCTTTTCTTTTTTCTTTTCTTGAAAATACAGTATGTTTCTTTTTTTTTTCTTGAAAATAGAAGATTGAGGGTGTGGCTTGTCAACAGTTGCTTGTCAATACCATACGAAATATATATGTTTCTTTTTTTTTTTCTTTATTTTCTTGCAATATTAGGGTGTGGCTTTTTTTTTTTTTTTGTATTTTGAGACTGGTTCTTTTTTCTTTTCTTTTTTCTTTTCTTGAAAATACAGTATGTTTCTTTTTTTTTCTTGAAAATAGAAGATTGAGGGTGTGGCTTGTCAACAGTTGCTTGTCAATACCATACGAAATATATATGTTTCTTTCTTTCTTTTTCTTTATTATTCTGGCAATATTGAGGGTGTCTTTTCCATTATGTTCTTGCTTTTCTTTTCTTTTGATTTCGTTTTTCTTTTCTTTTTTCTTTTCTTGAAAATACAGTATGTTTCTTTTTTTTTTCTTGAAAATAGAAGATTGAGGGTGTGGCTTGTCAACAGTTGCTTGTCAATACCATATGAATATATATGTTTCTTTCTTTCTTTTTCTTTATTATTCTGGCAATATTGAGGGTGTGGCTTTTCCATTATGTTCTTGCTTTTCTTTTCTTTTGATTTCGTTTTTCTTTTCTTTTTTCTTTTCTTGAAAATACAGTATGTTTCTTTTTTTTTCTTGAAATAGAAGATTGAGGGTGTGGCTTGTCAACAGTTGCTTGTCAATACCATACGAAATATATATGTTTCTTTCTTTCTTTTTCTTTATTATTCTGGCAATATTGAGGGTGTGGCTTTTCCATTATGTTCTTGCTTTTCTTTTCTTTTGATTTCGTTTCTTTTTTTTCTTGATAACTGTGGATGTTCGATTGTATGCTTTTGTTTCTGTCTGCCCAGACATCATATTCTTGCTGATATTTCTTGCTGATATTCGACTGTGTTCTTTTTTCTTTTCTTTTTTCTTTTCTTGAAAATACAGTATGTTTCTTTTTTTTTCTCGAAAATAGAAGATTGAGGGTGTGGCTTGTCAACAGTTGCTTGTCTATACCTTTTGATATATATGTTTCTTTCTTTCTTTTTCTTTATTATTCTGGTAATATTGAGGGTGTGGCTTTTCCATTATGTTCTTGCTTTTCTTTTCTTTTGATTTCGTTTCTTTTTTTTCTTGATAACTGTGGATGTTCGATTGTATGCTTTTGTTTCTGTCTGCCCAGACATCATATTCTTGCTGATATTTCTTGCTGATATTCGACTGTGTTCTTTTTTCTTTTCTTGAAAATACAGTATGTTTCTTTTTTTTTTCTTGAAAATAGAAGATTGAGGGTGTGGCTTGTCAACAGTTGCTTGTCAATACCATATGAAATATATATGTTTCTTTCTTTCTTTTTCTTTATTATTCTGGCAATATTGAGGGTGTGGCTTTTCCATTATGTTCTTGCTTTTCTTTTCTTTTGATTTCGTTTTTCTTTTCTTTTTTCTTTTCTTGAAATACAGTATGTTT